>NW_005054331.1:5430133-5536969 GCF_000277835.1 Geospiza fortis
CAAATCATGAAATTATACATGATGGAAGATTAAAGATTTCTCCTGAGGTTATTTTATAAATCAGATTAAACCTGAGACAGTGTGGCACCTTTTTTTCTAGTTGCTTTTGCCTAGCTGGGTTCAGAGGCTTCATTGCCCCCAGTGCACCAGATTTCAGAGTGAACTTCTCCTTTGAACAGCTGATCAGGTAAATTCCCTTCTCTCCTTTCTATTCTTTTTAACTTCATTTTATAATTCATTTTCTATCCTCCCTGGTTACCTCACTTCTTGTTCTTGTAAATTATGGTCATTTGCTCTTTCGTCATCCTTCACCTCCAGCTACTACAATTTATTGTTTTGTTTCACATCAGTTTTTTTCACTTTCTAATATTTTTCTCCCACTTCCCCTTTCAAATCTTTTAAAACAAGCTAAAAAAAAGAAAAGCTCATTTAAAAATGAAATAACTTATCTGAGATTAAACTACCCCAAGGTTTCTTTCAAGTTAAGAGTAGGTTGTATTTTGTATTTCAGGTAATACTAACTTAATTTCAGTGGCCAGTGGAGCGTGCCACCAGCACCCGGCTCTGCCCAGCAGGGGCAGACATCTCCTTGCTTTTTAGGGAATAACTATCCATCTCTGCTTTCTGACAAAAAGTCAGGTTCTCAACAGGAACTTGCCTTACTACACACAAACTCTATAACCACCTTCTGTAATATTTATCCTCTGCTAACACAGGCTCTGCAGCACCACAAGAAAACTGCAGCATCTTTCAATGAATAATAAAGACGTTACTTGAGTGGGTGGCATGCTGGCACAGCTCTGGCAACTCACTGGACTGTTTGCATATGGATGAGCTTATATAAACCCAGTTCATCCTGTCTGTGAGCTCCCTCATGCCAACGGCTCTATTCTCACTCTCCCAGCTCTGGAGCCTAGGGTCTTGTTTCAAGGATCTGTGCTGACGCTTACAACACTGCAAATACCTCTCATAGCACTGTACTTAGTCCTGCATGGCTTTTTGTTTTAGAAATGGAAATGATACAGATGCAACTCTTCAGACAAGTTTCACAAAATGTACTCCAGGAACGATTCCTTACCTAGTTCATTTGTCAAGGCTAAAGGATCTCAGCTTGAGCTCAAGTGGTCCTGCAGGTACAGGTTAGCTGAAAATGCACTGATCAGACTAGTTCCACCAATATTTTATAAAGATTATTGCAGGTTAATAATTATTTTCTACACTACAAAGCAGATCAAAACTTGAGGTGCTCTAATAAGCAAACCCGACACCTACATGTAGCCTCACATTCTGGTTTAGAGCTGTTTAGCCACATTTCTTGCTACTCGTTTCAAAATTTTCAAGTACATGGATTTTCTTCTTGCATAGATTTGAGAAGAATGGCTGGGCTCTACACAAATGCCATATTGATACACAAATAGGGGGATTTGTGTACTGACAAAATAATGTATTCTTTAGAATTGTGCTCTATTAAACACTTCAAATAGCCTAGCAGAAGACAAAAGTAGCACAAAGTAACTGAGATAGGCCACCATACTCTGTAAATAGAAAAGCAAACAGCAGAGTTTGTAAGAAATATTTATCTAAATTCACACATGAAGGGCAAGTATTTATTGTCAACGAATAATAAATTCACTTTAGAAGTAGTTTCCAGAACAACTTTAGACTAAATGCTATTTTTAGCATTTAATGGAAATTCATATTATCAATCAATCAATCAACCTCAGCCATTCTCAGAATTGTAATAATGCAATAACCTAAAATAAAGAGCAGTAATGCATAAAAGTAGAAAAACAGTTTTGTAAAATTCCTGTTATCATGAGTTACGTTGTAGGACTGGTGAGTAGCATATCACAAATAATTTTTGAAGGATATGAAGGCATTCTGATGCAGTACCTTCCTGAATACAGGGAAATGAAACAAGAAAATACTGATCCTAGCATTACAATCATGAACTCAGGTTAACAGTCTGGGTTAGAAAGTAAATGAACTCCCTTTAATAAGTTCAATATTCTGAATTACTTCATTTCCTGTAGGTGGAATGAAAACTAGAAACAATTTGGTGTGCTGTAAATTTTACAATAAGCCAAAGATTTTTCAACTAGCATGTGATGTTCTTGTGATTACTCAAAATGTGATTACTAGAAATATTAATCCAAAGATTCATATCTATTTAAATCCAAGGACTACTAGAAGGAAATATGAGTGAATCAGCTGAATTTTCAAGAAACCGCTATTAATACAGTTTTAGTAGACTTAGGTCTCCATATTATTTATGAAAAATAAACTTCATCATTGTCTCACTTGCCACATCTCCAACCCAAACGTATTTTTGAAAGTAACACTCCTAGCATTTCACACAAAACACCACCAGAGATACTGAACAAAGTTTTAGAGATTTGCCACACATGAAAATAACAAACTGGTTATTAAAGCCAAATCTGTAAAACCAATTTTAGAAGTTAGGAATATTCTGCTGCCTTTAAAGTATTTTCTGGCCACAGGCTGCAAAAGCCTGATTTTTCATCAGATATTTTTAATTCCATTGATGTGCTGATTCCTATTCTGCATATGTTTTTTCAACCTGGTATTGAATTTGATTCTGCTTTAGAAATAAATGCTGTTCAATTTAGTCAAACAAATCGAATAAAATATTAACATACATGTGTGTAAGTGGTTAAATAGTTGCAAGGTTAAGATTAAACAGTTAGGAAAAAGCTGAACCTAAATATGTGATTTCTAAAACTTTCAAGTAATCTGACAATTCTTTTCACATAATTTATCATGTCTTGAAAAAATATCTCTTAATCTCTGGAATTACAGTAGGATGATTATTAGAGCATTATAGAATGAGGGCATTGTTGGCTTGTTACTTTTTAGGCACACCAACAAGCACTCTGACACTAACTTTGTGAAATCCAGCCAAACTGTACTTGGAAAGTGGAATGGTGGAAAGTGGAAGTGGAAACTTCTCCCACACCATTGTGGTTCAGTGGAGAAATAGGCAAGACCTCAGTTTTACTGGAAATAACTTTGAAAGTTTTAATCCTTTTTCTTTCAAGTTCTGAATCCCATAATCTTCCTTTGTTGATCCTTTTATGTCTTATCTAGATGGGCAAAGCTTAGACATATATTCAACCCCATGGTGGGAAAAGATACATTCTATACATCTCAGTGACTTGAGGGACTGGTCTGACAGATGAGAGAATTGACCAGGAAGAGCAGAGTGCAGCATTAACATCATCCTCAGAAATGTTTTAAAATCCACCTAAGTGTTAGGAACCCACTTACTACCAATAGAACCCAGGAGATAATGTGAGCAATACTATTTTTTAAGCAACTTTCACAACAAACTAATTTGAGATCTAACATGATTTTTTTATTATCAGTGTGATTTTGTAAGGTTAGGGCCCTAGGCAGGTATATCCAAACTTTTAAAGTGAGAATAACTTTTATTCACTTACTTTTGATTTTCTGTAGAGAAACATGGACAGTTTTTCTAAGCACTGTTCCCAAACATACTAAAACATCATACAACTAAACTCTCCAATTTACTATTAGTTGTCAGTATTTCTGAGCTTCATGTCCTTGGAAGTCACTGAAAATCTGATTTTCTGTTTTGCATTCTATATATTCATACCATTCTGCACTCTATCTCAAAAAACATAGTAGAAGTGTACATAATATAGCTCTATATCATGACATATTAGCATACACATGTTCTTTATAACTCAATATCTCTCACTTCTTCTAGAAGAAAATTATATAATTTGAGAATATTTTAAAAATACTGAAACAAGGCTTTAATAATAGCGGTAAGCATACTATTTGAATTTCCATAGATTTGAGAAGCATTCAAACTGTACATAAATGGTTCATGTGTGTAGTCACAAAGACTTCTTTTTTAACCATATTTAACAATATAATGGATGGATCAGCTATTAGTTTAAGAACAAAATAAAAGAAGACATGGTAGGGATTCAGCATGCATTCCTCTTTCTGAGAATAAGTACTTCTAGGAAATAAAACAAAAACCCTTTAGATCTGACAAAATTTTCCAAAGAAGAATACATTGTTTATATTCTGTGTGGGGAAAAAAAAGTTTGGTTTCTCAGAAATAATGTTACAGCAGTCCAGACTGCTGATGGTTTTAATTTTAATTTTTTAAAAGGGAGAAAATTTCAGTATTGAAATAGGGCCTTAATTTCCTATGCTGTTTTAACAGCACGTTACATCTGAAGTTCGGAAAGTACTGCTGAAAAGTCCCAGCATATAAGTCAGTCAAAATGACATGTCAATCCTTCAGTTAAAAGAGAGTTTGTAAAAGACTCCTCTGTTCAAGCAGTTCTGCTGCACACCAGGTCTGACAGCCAGTAGTAGACTACACCAAAATTGACAAGAATTAAGCTATACATTTACTCTCTGATGGATGTCAATATTTATGACATTATAGTTCCATTTTCCTAAGTTTCTTCGTTTGCTATCAATATTCTCTATTCCTTCTAGAAGACATATGACAGAAATCATTTATCCAAGCCTGTGAATATAAAGACTGAATTGCTTTGCAACAGTTTTGGAAAAAGAAGCCTAATGCTGAACACAAAAAGCATGGACAGATATGAAAGGTAAATGTTGATTGGCACTCATAGAGAGAGTGGAAATGAAAAAAGAAAATGTATCAGTTAAAGACTATTTTGATAAATATGGTCCAACGACTTACATTTTTACTCTATTTTCTGCTTAGCCTGAGTCTTCTGTTGTAGTAGGCTGTTTCAGAAAAATGGTTTATGAAGAATATAGAGCTGAATATTACATTTAAGACACAACAGGGTAAAATTGCTAATATAATAGGAATACTTGAGTATAAGAAAATAAAATAAATGCCTGCAGCTTTTGCATCCAACTCCCATTGCATTTGTTATAAAACATAGCTAAAAGCTCTACAATCATCTTGCAGTTCGCCCAGCTTCTGTAAGGTTTGCTTTGGGGTGAAATGAATTATTAAAACAGATACATTTTTATCTCTTGTTTAGATTTTTATGATGCAGAAGTAAAAAAAAAAATTACCCCAAATATATGTGATAACTTCTGTAGAATTTATATGATCTTTAGGTAAGTTCAGTGACATGCAATACATTAGGACTATCGTGTCCTCAGTAAATAAATGCTAAAAATCTTTCTTCCTAATATTTTATAGCTATATGCCTTCTGTTCTCCACTATTTTATAATCTAGATGATTGCACAGACTTAAATTGCCATTCAAATAATTTGAAATCAAGATATTATCAGAAATAGAAAGATTGGTATGAACAATGCAGGGGCAAAAATGCATATGTGAAAACACCGGAAGACACAGTGCCTCAAAGAGTTAAAGGCATGGTCTGTACTGATAAGCAAGGACACTGCTGGCAGTGGTAAAACACTAGGGAATATGTTCCTGTCAAGACGAGGACTGTGCTCTGATAAAACAACAGCTCAGACAATTTATCAGCAAAAGACCCTGCCCTACAGCAACAACATTATGGCACATTGCATGTGATATTCATCTTTTTGTTATTCCAAAAGGACGGCCTAAAATATCTGAGAAAAAGAACCAAAACCAATGAGTGCCGCTGAAGAAAATTTTGGATCTAAAGGGGCATACCACAGCAAAGGTTGATTCTTAAAGGCCTATGGAAAAAAAGTTTGCTTGTTCTAATCAAAACGAATCCAACAGATACACTAAGAATGCCACAGTCAGCCTACCACAACACACAGAAGTGACCACGGACAAGCAACTTGGCCACACACACATGCACACCTCCTTGCTCCTGGGTACTAAGTGTGACAGGCTCCATATAAGAGTGGGACTGACTGAAAACCATCTTACCTAAAAGAAAAGTCACTTCTGCCCTCTGTAACATTGCATATTGACTTTGGTTATGCAAATTCCCCCAGCTGTTCTGCCATTGCAAATTAAAATTCCACATTCCAGTTGTTGATAGGATACAAAGAAGAGCAGAACCAAACACAAATGTGTGGCTCTCTTTCCCAAAGTGCAGTCCTATAATTGTTACTAAAGAGTTCAAAGACTTGCAGTTTAGTAATTTCAGACTGCATGTGTATTTCCTATTGAGGAAGCATCAAACAGCACTGGCGGCAGACACCAGCTGCTGGAGCTGCCTCGTCTCATCAGCTACAGAGGCAGGTTCCTTCTGTCTTTTTAGCCATCTATGATACTACAGGTATTCTGGTCTTTTCGCACAGCATACCAGCTTCAAAGGGCAGTTGGGAGAGAAGCAGTGTTATCCTTATTGTACTGTCTGGTTGTTGTGGTTCGCTATTGCAAAATTATAGTTCTATGTTCAAAACTGTAAACTTAAGAGGTGTCCTTCTTAGTGAGAAGTTTCATAGCTCATTTTATTAAATTCTATTAATTAAGTCCACTTTATTAAAGATCTTATTTTAACCAAATGGAGATTTAAAAAGGACAAGGTAAATGCTGCAAAACAGGAACTAAATTACAAAAAAATATATACTTTTAAGTCTATAATGTACCACTGTGAAATCTGCCTTATGCCAACATGCCTACACATATCCAATTAAAATTCTGCCTTAAGTACTTATATTTTATCTGTTTTCAGCTCTTGGAGGAGGGAGGATATTAACAGCTTTGGAGGAAAACCACTTTGCCAAAACTGCAACCATATGGTAGCAAACAGAAAAGGACCAGCCTAACAAGGCTTCATTTATTAAAAGAAAGTTTGACTTTTCAGTTAATATATTAGCTTTTATAGGCAGAACCACTCTAGGGATGATGAAGGCTTCATGTCTGAGCAGTGGCAGTGGAACAGGGGGAAGACAGGAGACCAAAGCATGTAGCTTCAGGCAGTCAAGGGTTTTGCCCAATTTCAACTGTCTTAGAGCTATACAGGGTGCAGCATGAACCCATACTCTTCTCAGTCAGCTTTTCTGGATGTGGCCCCACCTGATTCCATCTTTTCCTAAGCTGGTGAAGTCATGTCTATTTTATTTTCCCAACCTTTGTGCTCAAAGTAATTTCCCTCACAAATCTGAAAAGCAAAATTTTTTAAAATTTTCCCCATACTGCAAAGAAATCATCAGTAGAGAAGGAAAATAAACAAAGAAAATAACTTTTATATGATGACTGTCTACAACTTTTATCCTGAAATGGAAGATTTGAGAAAGAAAACTACAAAATGTATTTTAATTCAGTGCTCTGTGACCTACTCTCAGTCCCTAGCAATAAGTTTGGAGTATATGACATTGAACCCCAAACATACAGTGGGCACATTGAGAAGTAATAAGGTCTTGTACAAAAAACTTGACATAAGGTGGAATTGTAGGTTTATTCAGAATACAGCACCATGCAGTGGAGTCCTTCTTTCAAATGAGGTACAGCTAGTGCAGTTAACTCAGGCATAGCCTTCAGTGTTCCAGAGTCCTCCTGGTTTCAAAGCAGCCCTAAAAGAGCCAACTCATGAGTCCCTCTGAAGCTGTACACACGGGGATACATACTGCTAAAGTAAATATTCCACAAGATTTGCTAGCTTCCTTAAAAGTCTTTTTTTTTTCTCATGTGGTGTGATTCTGTTTCATATACCCCTTCCAGTGAAAAGCAACATTAATCTTTGAAAGGCAAGCACTCAGGCTGTGTCATTGAGCAAGGTTTGTAGTCTTGATATTGATATTAAGGCAGAGATGCTGCAAGTGCTGCTAGGATTATCTCCAAGCACACGAAAAGGCACTGCTCTCACAAAAGGGCAACACAAAGCCCTGTAAAATACAATCTTCCTAAATGCAATAAGAATTGTTTATTTCAGCTGTAACAAAAAAGTATGACAGTATGTCAGTCTAAAATAAAATTTTAGATCAAGAAAATTAAGGTAATTCAGTAAAATCTACCCTTTCTGCCTCTAGGTGGAACAATGAGAGCACTCAAGGGTAGGTACATTCTCAGCTGACCAAAAATGTCCTGACTTGTATACACACAGCAACTGTTTAGTGCATTTATGGACAGCATCCAAAACAGAATTTATGATCAGTAGAATTATAAAACTGTAAATCATCCTCCATGTGCTAGAACATATTTGACATAAGTGACTCTCTCAAAAAACTAAAATGATTGTTGATTATTTTGATGTGGAATGACTTTCAACAATTATTTTCTTACTCATTATTTTAACTGCTCTGATTTGACACAATTCTAGCTTTAATCACGATGTTGGTATGATATCCATTACCCATTTCAGTTTGGGTTTTATTTTTGAAGTAGATTATTTTTTATTATTCCCTTCCAAGGGATTTGCAAATATAAGTAAACCCTGAGTCAGACACCTGCAAACAGCTACCAAGCTCCAACTAACACGGGTTTACTGCTGTGTAGGTCTTGAAAGACTTATTGTTGGAAAAAAAAAATGTTTATAACTAGGCCAAGAAAATATGAAATTTCAGTGTTTCTTCTTTTTACTTTACTTTGTAGATAGGCTCCTTCTAAATCATGGTATCACAGTGGTCAAAGAATCATTACGAAATTGACTCAAAGAGGTATAAACCAGTGATCTATTCCATTCTGACTCAAGCCAAGATCAGTTATACCCAAACGGTTATTCTTTCTCATTCTGGCAACTACTCAAAAGTCTTGCAGATGCTACGGGATGTAACCAAAATTATAATCTTTCTAATAATAATAATCTATTTGGATGCTTCACTATATCATCTTTATAATCTTGTCGGGCAGAATAGAGAGAGATTCATTTTAGGTAGTTTTAGACAGCTACATCTGAGGAGCTCCTCTAAGACACCAGGGCCATTTTGCATGCTTCAGACATTTAGACATGATGACCAATAACAAAAAAGTGCCTGCTTATCTAACTCAGCATTAATGGCTCAGATGTGCTCAAAGCAGTCCACACTCCAGAAGTCTGAATTTAGACATTACAAATAAGATTAATCTGTCTGACCTACCATTACTTTCATCAAGCTCATGCTTTCTTAATTAATTTGCAAGAAAAACAGATGAGACAGTGTCAAAACCCTAACTGAAGTCCAAATACTAGACATCTACTGTTTTTCCCTTACCTAATATTTCCTATCCACTCCTAGAAGGGAATTACATGGCTTTAACAGGTTTTCTCTTGGCAAATCCATATTGTTTATTACTTGTTTCTTCTAGCTACTCAAAGTAGTATATCTGTTCATTGTATTGTTTGTTAATTGAAAATAATTCCTCACATTCTTCTTTCCTCTTTTAAAGATAAGATCTGTGTTATTCTTATTTAGGCTTCTGGTACCTGACACGTCCTCATGAAATCTCACAGAAAGCCACTAATACGCCTAAGTTTTGCAGACAGTTAAGAAACCTAACCGATATAGTCTGTTCTTTCCTTATCTACAATTGAGGTTTTAGCTCTAGGATTAATTGTGGATGTCATATATTCACCGACAATCTCTACAGTAAACTCATGTAATAAAAAATCACGGTGTGCTTTTCCCTTCTCTGCTCCTACTCCATGCACCCTTTCCTTTCCTCCAGGAGCTCTCTAAGGAACTGAAGAGCTCTTTGTTCTTCTATCTATTAATGCACTAATATAATTATGTTATATTAAATCTTGCTAGTTGCTTCTCAATGAGTGCTTTGGCACTTCTGATACGTCTCTACACACGTGTGCTATTCCACCATGTTTAGTTCAGAGAAATTTTCCTCATTTTGCCTAAGGTGGAAGAAGAGATGAAAATTTAGCTCAGCTGGTCTTTTACACTCTTTTCTTCACATTGGTGAAGATTGTACTATGGTCTTTTGTAGATTTCTATTGAAACCCCCACAGATTTGTCTTAAACCTGTGCCCTATATATTTCTTAAAATTAAATCTCTGAATTTGTTGATATCCACCTTTTTCAGCTTTTTTCCCCTAGGCAGTCTGTGAGTGTAATTTCTTACACAAAAATGGCAAATAAAAATCTCCATTACTATAATGTCCAATGTCTTTGGAAAAGATTCAAGAACAAATATATTCTTCACAGCTTCCCTGGACACCAACAGATATTTAAAAGCTCTATCTAATCCTATTTTTGAGATCCCAAACAACTGACTTTGAAATACAA
Source organism: Geospiza fortis (assembly GCF_000277835.1). NCBI lineage: Eukaryota > Metazoa > Chordata > Aves > Passeriformes > Thraupidae > Geospiza > Geospiza fortis. The sequence goes on from NW_005054331.1 coordinate 5,440,236, forward strand.
GCCAAAAGTTCCTCTCTTCTTCCCTGCTTCTATATGACTGCGCTACTATTGTGATATATATGATAAAGTACCTACAATGTAAATTTTGTTGTAATATTCAATTAATTATTGTTTTCCTCATTAACTCTTCAGTTATTTCTTCTCTGTTCCTTGTTATTCTACCATTAGCATGCAAACAGCTAAGATACCTTTCAAACTGACCTATGACTTTCTGTAGTCACTTCTTTATCTTGTTTTAAAGAATCTCAGGGACAAGACCTATGTTCAAGTTGCCTTATTTAAGGTTATGATTTTTGTTCTTGCCAAATGGTTCTCATTTTAAAGTTCTCTCAGGAGAGAGAAGAGTTGCATTTAGGGTGTATCTGACTGATGCTAGACTTGGACATTATCTTGAATCTTCAACTTCTTTATTCACTGCCACAGAGCCTGATAAGAATTTATGATTTGCTAGGATAATTGTCAGCAGTACCATTATTATTCTTTATCCTATGCTAATGATTGGTGGAATCCTTTGTGATTTGGAAAAATTTGACTCTTTGAAGAAACACATAAGCCATAGTTTAAGTGCCAGGTGTTGTAGATGTTTCCACATCACCTTGAGCAGAAGATCAGTAGCCAGCAGCACCTTTCGTTTCCTCTGGGTAACAGGGATTTTTTATTCCTTGGGCTAGTGTTGGGGGTTTTTTTTCAGTTATCAAGGGTTGTTCTTACTTGTTTCCTGGTCAGCACTCCTGCTTTTAATTTGTCAGAGCACATCAACAGTCATCTTCCTCTCTGTAGTTTTAAGTTTGCTCCTCCAGTACCTGTTCTGCTACCAAATGGAAAGCTCTGCTTTAATTTTTTCGTTCCTGAACGCATGCTGTGGATGAAATCCTCATGAGCATACTCAGTTTTGAATCTCTCTTTTTACTGCTCCTCTAATTGCTTCTTAAGAGATTTCCCTGGAGATCCAAGAGAAGTCTTTCCAGATACCACCAGTAGGAAAATATAGGCCAAAGTTCTGGCAAGTCTATTCAAGAATTTCATCACAAGATGTCATCATTGTCTAATTTTAAATAAAGCTATTTAATTATGAGCATACAAGATATTTCCTCTCAAATATTTTCCACTAAGAATGAGATACTATGTAGTATAAAAAGCTCTTTATGATTGATCTACTATTTGTGCTTGAATTTTACATATTTTTGTTTTTATAAGCAGTTCATGAAAACATTGAAGTGTAATATGAAGTACAGGACTAAGCAAACACTAAAATGAAGGATTCCATAGGAAGCTACATTTACTCTTCAGTATTACCAGGAATTTTGTTACTTGCTAAAAAGTTGTTAGACAAGTCAAGTTGCTTGAATACAGTGCTCAATGATCTAGATGCTTAAAGTTCACCAGTAGAAGTTTCTTTGACTTACACACTCTGAACATTAAAAATATTATTTTGAAGCTTTACGAATAAGCTTTTTCCACATACATTCAAGAAAAAACTAAAATCCCTCATATTTCTACATAAAATGATGAAGTATTTCAAAATTATATTATGTGATGCCATACTGCTTAATTTTTATTCCTAAGCATAGGCCAGATCTTTACCTTTGATTGTGCTATGTTTAAGGAGAAGCCTGCTAGCAGTGAGAAGTAAGAACTCCTTATTTCCTCCTAGACAATCTATTACTTAGTTAGACAATAAAAAAGAATGTACTTGAAGTATAATGTTATAGTAAATCAAGGTGACCCCCGTTACAGGGAGAAATGATGCATCTGACTCTATTGATATTAGAAGGCTAATTAATTACTTTATTTTATTATATTATTCTATACTATATCACACTATATTATACTACATCTAAACTGAAACTGCACAAGCACTCAACTCAACAAAATCTTGTGACTGTCTGCTGACTGAGAGTCTGAACATGCACTTGGCCCTGATAGGCCAAGGAAACAGAACACTATCGCTCTGGGTAAACAACCTCCATCTTGCATTCTACTTTGGTACAACACAGGTTCAGCAAATGAGAAAAGAATTGTTTTGATCATTATTTTCTCTGCTTCCCTCACTGCTTCTCTCAGGTTCTGAGAATGCGAATCCCACATAACATGTTTGATGCATGCAATTCATTTGATCCAATAATAGTTCCCTTTGCTTTGCTGCCTAAATTGCGTTTGACTAAATCTGGAAATGGCCAAAAGGAATGAAAAGTGGAAGACATACACGTGAAGCTGCATATATTCAGGTCTATAGTAGAAAGACACGTCTTTATTGCAAGCTGCATGTAAAGCCAAACTGATAAAATTTAAGGAAAGATAGCTCTACTTCGATTGATCGTAGCTTGATGTCTTAATTAAGAGCAAAATCAAATTATCATCCTAAACTAGCTGAAGACTGTGAAGAAGTTGACAGGAAAGAAAAAAGAAATGTTTGTGTTCAGAAAGCTGCACACTGAATAGAAAGTAAGTAAGGACTCAATGTCCACTCGGAAAAAGAAGCAAAGAGTAGATCTTCTGACATCTGCAAGGGTTGAAACACCAAGTGCCATATTTCTATGTCAAGAAAAATAAGGTATGCAGTAGAAGTGCAAAATGGCTGATGCCAAGAGTTGTAAGGTATTTTCTGATCTTAAAAAAGTAAAAAATTAAAAGCAATGGTCAGTCATGGGAACAGATATAGTATTTACACATCACCAAAATACGGAAATTTTCAAACATATACTGTTGCTATTGTCTCTCTTTCATGGCTTTTACTTGCTCTGCAGCTTCTTACCCTACATCCAATTTTGCCTTTGGTGCCTGTGTGCTGCTGTGGGAAGCTGACCCTGGCTGGATGCCAGGTGCCCAGCAAGCAACTCTATCACTGCCCTGAGAAGGACAGGGCACAGAAGAGAATAAGACAGAAAAAACCCCCTTGGGTCAAGATAAAGGCAGTTTAATACAACAAAAGAAAAGGTCTGTGTGAAACCAAAGGCAAACAAATGATTTCTTCTCTACTTCCTATTAGCTGGTGATATCCAGCCTCCCTCTCCTTTTTCTTAGCTTTTATTGCTGTACAGTCCTGTATGGTGTGTAACATTCCTTTGCAGCTTCAGTCAGCTGTCCTGGGTATGCTCCCTCCAAGGTCTTGCCCACCCTCTCCCCACTGGCGAGGGGGGAATGTTGGCAAGGCAGCCTTGGTGCTGGGTGAGCACCAGGGTGTTTGACAGGTGAGCACCTTTCTAGGTAGCCATGCAAAGAACTGTCAAGGCTGCTGTGGGAAAGATAACTCCATCTCCAGCAGACCCAATAAAACTACCATGATAAAATATAAGACACAGAAAATCCTGAATTATTTATATTATCTTCAGAAATTATTCACTGTCTCCTAATGTGGAGTTTGTCTGTGGACAGTTCTGTTTTCCAACGTTGCAAGTTGCAGAAAGAACAGACTGCCAGAACATCATGCCTAGCATTTCTCATGATATTGCCCCTTACTCTTTTTAGAAAAAAAAAATGAGCTGAGTTTGCTTGTTTTATTTGCAATTATATTGGCATCCAAATCAGTTATTTTCTCTTTATCCTAGATCCCCTTTTCACTGCGAGCTACTGTTAAAATGGCTGTGTCAATTATATTTGATTGATAAGATACAGTTTCATCCTGTATATATGTAATGTTCTATGAAATGGACAGTTGTTCAAATATATCCTTTTCCCAATTTTAAGTGATAAGGTACATAACATCCTGCCCTATATATAAACCCAATGCAATTTTTAGCAGGGATGTACCAGTACAGGTGAGTAACACAGCTTTGCCTCAGGACTAAATTATTTGGACATGCAAGTCAGTTTTCCCTCCATGAGTTAGGGAGAAGACATAATAAAATGCTTTAAAAAATTCTTATCAGCACAGTTGCACAGGTTTATGCTGACAGACCAACAGGCTGAGCATGACTTAGGGTTCTTAGTAGCAGAGGTTTTCAAATTTTCCCATCATTGCTAACACCAGGCACTGTCTGTCAGCAACATTTTCAGCTCTGTGCCAAATATTTCTTCGAAGCAGCATTATATAATACAATACTTAAAAAAGTGTCAGCACTTAATGGATTATATATACTAGAGTTCCATCATTCCAAACAAAACCTCATCTGAAAAAGATTGTAAAATACCCCCCTAGAAGAAAGGCTTCAATACAAAGACATTAATGGAATATTTTTTCTGGTAAGATTTCAAAACAACATTAATGACTCCAACATGCTATTTAAAGCAACAGCTCCAGGACACTGGGCCTAATGCATCTCTAACAGTAAACAACATAGATTCTGTTCATGGTTATTCAAATATCTACAAATTATTTCAACACAGTGGGTTACTTAGCAATGTCTTACCCACAGTTTCCCTATGGACAATTATGTCAAAATTAAACAATAGTTGCTTGTTTTTCCTTACTTGTAGCGTGATCTTTCATTTCCCCCAGTCCAGTATTAATTCCAGCATCTATTGAACTCATGATTTTATCAATCTACAAAAGAGAGAACAGTGAAAAAATTGTGGGATCCCATCTTCAGTATTTTATTTTAGTTTTTCATGCATAGATTTATGGCATTAGTACCCTCTTTAGGAAAAAAAGAATCAAAAATGCATAAATGAAAGGTAGACAATTAATTTCTCCACTTTGATTTGGAGATTGCAAGTTGATTTGCAATATTATATGTTAGCAAAAACTAAGGCTTGGGACTAGTATTTCTTTTTCCATGGTAGAGTACCTTACATACTGATGACTCTGGTCATCTAGGTATGACCAGTAGTGGTTTATTTAAGCAGCAATATTAATGAATAAAAATAAATATCTTGTATGTTCCAAAGTATTTGAAACACACACAATTACATCATTTGTTCAATTAATATTTCCAGAGAATTTCCTAGCCCGCTTTTCTTTCCATCTGCCCCAAGGGCACTAAATAAGTATGAAACATAGTTGTGTCCCCACATACCACAGAATAACATTCTCTGTGAAACAACACTGCACTGATCCCAAAACTTACTCACATGTGTCTAAGGCACATTGAACTTACTAGGTCAAAAACACTCTATCTATTTTATTTTCTGTAAGAACAGGACAAACCAAAAAGTGAATCAAAAGGTTGCTGTGGACTAAGAAGATAGACAAAGAGAAACACACTTTACTGAGCTTTATGTTAGGACTAGTAGGAAAAGTATGTATTAGTCACTGGGGACAGGAGAAAGTCTGGAAATTATGACAGAATCTGCAGATTGAGCATTCATACTTTATACATAAATATATACATATATATGGCACTTTTTTAGTTTTAAGATCAAACCTTGATGACCGTGTAGAAGACAAATCTAGACCTGATTCTAATCAGGATTTTATGATAACATATCGAAGTAGTAAAGATCAAAACCTGATATCCTCAGTACATCTTCACTGAGAGAGTATTTCCCTTACAAAAGTGACTTTAAATGCCCTAGCAAATCAGACACTTAGGTTAGCTTGAAACATTTTCCCAGAAAAATAACCAACCACAATCAAACTCAGGGTTCTTTCTGAACACAATAGCACCCTGGAGATAGATGAATTTTCCCACTGTAGTAGTTTCAAAGAGAAATTCTCACTTCTCTGTAGGAGCAGCAAAGATCCAAACATTTCAAACTCTTAATTTACCTCACTGAGATGGGTACTTCTGTGTCTATGAAGAACCATTTATATTCTTGAAATTCAGCACAGGGAAAAAAGTTAAACATACGGTATCTAAAAATTAATTTAAATTGAATTCTAAACCTAAAATAAAATCTCTCATATGAGCAAGCATGTGCACTACAAATTCAGTGTGGAAATTTCTGTTAGTAGTTCTGAATTCATTGCTGCTATAAGAGTATTCCCAATTCACACAGCAGCCAGGTATGTGCCAAGCATTTTGCACACAGGCTACACACTAGTTAGAGGACATGAGGGTTTGTAGAATGCCCAATCAACTCTCTATTGCTGCCATTTACTCCTGGCTCTTGCTAATGGGCACTGCCATGGTGGAAATAATTAGCAAATATATAAACAATAGGCACAGTTACTAAGGATTTTACCAACATTATTATTGTCAGTGGTGAGGGCTTTAGTAGACAATGACTTCAGTGCCACAAAAAATTGCAGAATTACTTCTGGTTAACTTCATTCACTAGGGAAACAATAGACTTTATTGAGTGGGCAGCATTTGAACAGAAATGCTTTGCATTTTGTGCCAGCTGTTGAACTCCCATGCAGTACACTGTGACATTCACTCTGAGGTTTGCAGTGTGGAATATTCACTTTTAATTTTGTCTCTGAAACGGAAAACAATAACAGTGTCTTCACAAGACCACAGTACTTAAAAAATGAAAAAAAAACCTTACTTCTTCCCACTCTGATGTGAAAGAAGGTGTTCTCTCCGAATTCCCTTTGGAGCACTGTGGCTTTGGCGTGGGTTCACTCCAATTGCTTCTTGCTTTTTTATCATTTGGTGGATGGGTGATAAGATTAGAATCAGATTTTGAAACATTTTTGCACAAATGCATTTCCAGCAAGGTCTTTGGTAAAGATCGTATTCTGCCCAGTGTGCACGCTCGCTCCACAAATCCTCCAGTGGTAATTACCCATTGTTCACTGATCCGTGGTGCACCAAGCAGGGTATGATTTTCTGCTGGTTTATTCTTAGTATGAAATATGGTTCTGTTTACAATTGGTGGCTTTTTTTTCTTAACAGGAGGATCAGAGCTGCTCTCTTTCCGTAGCTGTATCTGCTGCGCTGCGCTCTTGCTCAAAATGCTTTTCTCCAGTGGCCCACTGCACAGGTTTACTTTGCTGTACAGCTGCAGTGGATTTTCAGGTGGGTCACATGCAGGTGATGATCCATGAAGTAAACCTGCAAACTGTTCAGCAGGGTGTCCTTCAGGAAGCTCACTTTCAGTGGATGTTTCACCCTGGCTACGTTGCTCTGAAATGAGAGAGAACCTTGTAAACATAAAAGGGTGATAAAATACTGCAAACAAAAAAATTCTTACTCCCCTCAAAATTACTTTTCAATGTGCTTGGTACATTCTTATGTAAAGAAACAAAAGACAACTATGCCATGAACTGATTTATTATTCTCTTAAAAAAAATCTTAAATATGACTATTTTATCCTGACTAAAATATCTGCTGGTAGAAGAATAGCCAACAATGCTCAGTGCTATATATAAAATTCCATGAAAAAACAAATTTATAAGATAAAATAGGCCATTGCTATTCCATCAGCTTGATGATGTCTCTTTTAATCTGCTATTGAGCTGAAATGTGCAAAAATTATATAGTTTAGCATGATGAATTAGGTAGGTAGTTTGTAGGTGGTAAAATACATGAAGAATCATTATTGTCACGAGTATTCTTAGTAATTTTTCTTTTTATAGCCATTATAATAATAGGGAATTTACACTATGATGCCTTTTTACTGACAGTCTCTAAGGAATAGATATGAGTGCTGTTTTTATTTTCGGGAACTTTTGAGAATAGTAATAGTAACCATTGGGAAAAAAGAACACAAAATCAAGTCTTTTCAAACACACTTAATATGTAACTTAGCACATACATAAACACAAAAAGCAACCACAGAAAAATGCACTACTTTGGCAAGGTTTGGAGTGGATTATGAAAATTTTATGGCTCCTTTTAATGCTTGTTGCTGAAAGACCTAGGAGAGGGGACAAAAATAGAGGCCTGAGCTACCTCATTTAAAGTGTTGGTGTGCTTAACATCACTCCATCAACATGGCATTAAGTCAGCATGTTCTACTCAGAATAACTGTGTCCCTACGAATGGTCACATCTCTATAACTACTTCATTAAAGATAAATAAATTCATCTCATTCCTTCTAGAGGCTGGATGTTCTAGATGGACTCTAACTGTAGGACTGTGAGCACAGCAGTAGCTACTACAAGGAATCGAGCATAGCATCAGGACATAATGTGCAAAGATATTGAGCAGTTTTCTCCAATTAACTAAAATATCTGCTGACAAAAAAAAACTCCAATCAAATCTCAAAATATCCTTTCTAAAAGAAAGCAGTGCTTGACTTTATGAATGACAGAAGAAAGATTTTGGTGTGTACTTCAAAACTTCATCAACTCTTTTACAAGTCAGCAGCTTAAAAATATAAAAATAAATGTTTTTCTATATATGATAAAATTCTAAGAACCGAAGAAAATACACTTTTCTTCTTTGCGAAACAACTGACTAGAATATATACTTGAGACATTTTGCAACCAAAAAGATGTGAGGTGTTATGGAGAAAGGTTAAATGTAGGACATGACAGAGCTTAAGGGATCAATAAACCCAGAAAAATTTGGTTTAGGGAAAAAAGTCAGGGGAAAAGGAGGACATGGAGCATTCTCTCTTTGATTTCTGAAAGTTGCTGATTTATACATAAGTCTGCAATTTTGATGGTGAATTCAAAATGAGGAATAAATTATGCAAATTATTACTGGCTTTGGTGATTTTCCTTTACGTGAAAAACTCAGCAGCTGAGATTCTGCTCCAGATTAAGACACATCATTTTTCTACATGGGCAAGATGTATGTTAGCTCCCACCATAGTCAGAGATCAAATTAATAGAATGAGTGGAACCTATAACTCCTTGTACTCTGTTAACTGGGCTAACTACACTGCCAGCGACTTATGGGAGGCAGCATTCAGTTTGTGTCCAGATACCTTCCTGATATATCTGTCATGAACTGAATTCTATTTTGATGTTCTAGACAGGTATGTCATAGCTGTGTATTGAACTCATTGAAGAGATAAATATTTTTTAATATTTAAAAATATATTTTAAATATATTTTAATATTTAAATCAGGAGGGAATAAATCAAGAAAAACAAAAGCTTACAGAACCTGGATTGCAAGAATTTCACTACTAGTTTTGCTACATCTATGTTACTAAATAGTACTGGCCAATAGCTATGAGGATCTGAAGGAATTACTAGGCTCATGTCCTTTAAGTTAAACTCTCCTCAAGACAGAGCTGGTCTATCCAAATAATTACTGGGAACAGTCTCTGGTCTCAGCTAAAACTTGCACTGTGCCTGGTTACTGTCTAGGTGGGTCTATTCAGTATTGGCCAAAGACTGGCAAAACCCAAACAGTTTATGAGTACAGACTGCCAAGCACCAGTGGCATCTCATGCCCTGATTTTGCTCAATTTATTACTGTAAACAAAGTTCTTACTGAACTTCCATTCCTCTGTGGTCAGTTATATATGTACTCACCACTAGAAAGTGTGTGTGTGAATCTCTTACTTTCCAGCAGTGTTGCAGTGACAGCATATCAAAACATTAATTCTGGTTGTTTTGATAGTTGATGTGGCAGCAAAGATTCCAAATATATTGTATGAGCCTTTTTCAGCTTGATCTTTCACAACCCTTACTGTACTGTGCACACATAAGTATTTATATTCTACTTTAGGTATAACCTTCATCTTTAAAATACCCACTCAAATACTTTAAGGAAGTCAGGAAAAATTAAAACAAAGGTTGCTTGTGCACCCATTAGTCTTCTTATGTGTTAGCAAGCTCTATTTCACTTTTTATAAGATCACTACTAGTTTTCAAAAATACCCTACTTCACTTAATGTTGAGAATGAAGTTTGCTTAATGAAGAACTCTTCAACATTTCCGTAGTATCATAGAACCGTACAGTTTGGAAAAGGCCTCTAAGATCATCAAGTCCAACTGTTAAACCAGCACTGCCTAGTCTACCACCACCACCGATCCATGTCCCTAAGCGTCACATCTTCACACCTTTTAAATATCTCTGGGGATTTATATAAGAGTGGTCTTTTTACCTATTTACTGCACAGCATCTAAATTCTTATTGGACTATCAAGTTCTTGAACAGTTTCTCAAATTTTTATGATGTCCACTATCTAAGAAGTTCACAAATATGAACCCAAGTATCCTTCAAAGGTGAGACTGTAATGTGATATCATGCTAATTTGAAAAATAGGAGATAACACAAGGATATAATGCTGAAAATGCAAAAATGTTTAGGCATCTGATTTGAGATTCCTCAAGATTTTCCTTGTTCAGAGTATTAAACATTTTTAAACACAGAATATTTTTGAAGCATGGTCACTATTCCTTTCAGTAGATCAAAAAACATCAGACCCCCTAACGTGTCAAATTCGTCATTCAAAAACCAAGGAATATGGTTAACAGCTACTTGGGTAACCTTTGGTCTGTCTTGACCAGAGTAAAAAAGCCTCGGTAGAGACAGGGAGACTCTTATTAAAGAGACTTTTAATAAGAGCTTTGTTAATTATGTGGCAATGTAAACAAAGATCTTATAGCTATACCTTCTTCACTCCATGATTTTGAGCAGTGCAAACCACATCTATACTAGGCAACAAAAAAGACTGGGGCTGTTAGGAAAAAAAAAATCCATGTGGTTATGATGAAGGTTAAGGAGCATTGCATGCTGCACTGCAGCCCTAAAACAGGTTATGCAGAGCGGTGCCATCTGCATCCCTGGACAGTTTCAAGACCTGGTTAGGAAAAGACATGTCTGATCTCATGATCCTGCTCCAAACAGGAGGATGGACTAGAAATCCTCCAGATATCCAACAGTTTAATGAACCAATTATAATTCTCAATATTCTGCCTTTTGAACTGATAACTGTTAAGGTTAATGCTCTTTGAATACTGACTTGCATTATTATTTTAGTCTCCTAATGCAGTTAATATTTAATACTTTTATGTTCAGCAAATAAGGAGAGTACAGAGACGGACTATAGCACTGCTCTAAATAGTACAGCAGTCTATCACTCCCTGTCGTGTTCTAAAGAAATCACAGAGGGAAGAAATAAACCATACAACAGATAATCATAAAATAATTTCCGAGAGTATGCTTGTCTTTCTTATTCCAAGTCAGTATTTGCTGACCTAAGACCTGAAATGTTAGATGTTAAATAAGCTCTTCAAACTGCACCATTATCTAAAAACGCAGATTCATTGTTCATGGGAATATCCAAGATCTCCTTCTCAAGAACTTAAAGAATGAAAAGCTTTACACAGGATAATACCACTACTATACCCTCGCTAAAATAGGAAAATTTATGAAAAAAAATTAAATCCTTGCTTTTAATAATTACCCATCTCTGAGATAGATTTTTTTTAATTGCTGCATATTTCTGTCATAAACTTCAAGAAAAATGATACTGAAATCAATATTTCTCCTGAGGCTTAGTACCAATGCAGAAATGTGATATTTTATATATTATTTTTTAGTTTTAAACATTTAAAAATAATTCTTATTTTGAATATTTCTGTGTATTGAAAAAACCCCATGCTATTAAACCATTTATTAATTCTTAATTTTATTTCTTAACTGGCACTAAGAATTTATATAAACAATTACATTACATAGGTCTATACTCAGTGAACAGCCATTTAATAATGACAGCTTTTTCTTCTCCCAGACATTTGAGTAAGCTTTATGAGAAAGAACTTTAGGATAGAGGGTGAGGACACAAGAGAACATGAGAAGTTCAAGCTCTTGGACTCAATGCCAGTGGAGAGAAGCATTCAGTTTATAAGTAATTTTTTTCTTTTTGCAAGTACATTTATTTTTGTAATAAAAAAAAAAGCCAACAGAAAGAGATCTTGCTTCCCTACCAGATACTGCTTTTCTTACCACTTTTATCTTTTTACTTGTAAATAGTATAATAATACCAAAACATAAACAGATGTCATTTCTACAGAACTTTAGTGTTATTACAAGTGCATGTACAGCTTATCCATCTGAGGATTACTTCAGAAAATCACTGTGATACTGCCATAGCTGTGTTACAAGGAAAACAATTACATTTGGAACTACAAATAAATTCAGTTGTGCCATAATCTCAAAGCCACAGATACATATTGCTATTATCACCAGTTTATATACAACCAAACTGGTATTTAGGCAGCAGATTGCAATTCAATCAGCTATTTATTTTCACAGTGATGCAGCCCAGCACAGTTGCTCATGGTACATATATAGATCTCTATGGAATACCATTTCTCACTTTCAGTATTCGAGACTTATAATTTACAGATGCTTCATCAAACTCAGATATTTTTTCCTGATTCTGACTCCAAGACTGCAGAGCACATTAAGAAAACCAGAAGCATACTGAATACTGTGAATTTTGCATTCATGTAAAATTGGAAATCGTCTTATTCACATTTGTATCTCAAGAGATTCCATGTTCCTAACTAAAGCACATTCAGGAGAATAACAGTTGTTAATAGCACTAATGAAAAGAGCTGTAATAGATAAATTATAATGACAGAGTCAGATCTTTAACAGGCATTGCTGTTGCCATGGAACAATATTTCTAATGTAAAATAAAAATCCACTAGAAAATTGTTCTATAGCTATGGTAACAACTGTATTGTGGCATGATTATTCTATTCAACTTCTGTTTTCATTTGATCCAGAAAGATGTTTTTAGCATCACACTTTGCACATGTGTAATATCTGCCCAAAAATGTATTCTCAACTCCCTTTTCCCCACATTCAGTTGACTGCTAAAACCAACAGTCAAAACTGAGCAATATTTGGAAACTACCCTCTTATAGAAGGATGGGTAAGCATATTTGCATAGTAAAGATTGCTTTGCAAGCACTAGAATACCCTCAGCAGTGAGGATATCAGTTGTATTGTCAAAGCGATATAAAAAGGGATGAGCAGCAAGAAAAGGTATAAGATCAAGAAAATTCATGGTATTTAAAAACAGAAGTAGCAATATTCAGGAAGGCTTTATTTCACACAGCAAACAACATTGTGCTCTGACCAAGCTACATCTCTTTGATGGCAGCACTTTGGCTGCAGATATCTTAGATGAGGCAGAACAATATTTTCAAGTTATAGCAAGGTACAATGGACCTTGCAATGGATAGAACAACAAGATTACTAAGGAAGTGGTGAAGACTGTGGGCTTCTACTGTCACCAGCAACAACACAGAAGAGGAGCAATAGTGTCCAGCCAGACTGCAGTTTCTTCTTCTGGTTATTCCTAAATCTGGAGAAACCAGCAAAAAGTGGTTGGCAAGGTTGCTGTTGATGGTCTCCAGGCTCTGTGCCCAGGTTCCAACACTGCCAGCTTCTCAAAACCTACTCCCTTAGAAATCACAGCGAGCATCTCTGTGGGTTGGGAGCTTGCTCTCATAAACTTCTAAACTGCCATTGCAGTCTGCACTTGACTCTGTACTGAGGAGTTTTACTGCCTCACTGTCTCTACCTTCATCATTTCCCTATGACCCATCAGGAAAAGAAAAGATGAGAAAGATTTTCAGGGAAAGATATGGACTTTTCTGAACATTGCTTGCCAGTATCTAACGAAGAAAAAAAGCTTTGAGTGAGGAAGGATACTAGGCAGTTATTACTGCTAATTCCAACCACATAATGCCTAAATATAGTCCTTGCCCAAATTTTCAGCAAAAGCAGTGTAATCTGGTACAAACAGAGTTAATTTTAGCTCTTATTGAGCTGTTCTGTCTTTTCTGTACATCTTCAGGTTTTTTTGGTACATGTATATTCTGTACTTGAGGAGGACATAAATGTAATTTTCATAATCACATAAAGAGTTAACCTTTTACTGCAAAATTCAACACAGACAAAAATAAAGAGCTGCAGCTGCCACCTCCATAATGCTGTTTCCATGAGGATTTCTTTCTATGTGACTATATAAGGCTTGGTTCCTAGACATCTTAAAGACAGACAGGCTCTCATGAACCATCACATTTTACAGCACAAAATTCTGCCTTATGCCTGCACATCAAAATAAGGCTTCTTCAGAAAAATAACATGCTAACATTTTTATGGACTAAACATATCACACTGATAAAATAATGGTCAACATCCCTCAGGTGAAATGCTGGACAAATTCAACACACATTCAAGCTAAAATTCTGCTGGAACGCTTCAGCTTTGCAATGCAGCAAAAGCAGAAAGAAATCCTCTCAGCGTGTCTGTAAGTTTTAGTGAATGTTTCATAAGAAATTCTGAGAGGTGAATGGCAATGGATGTAAAATGTAATTCTGCAGAGAGATCACATATAATCACATCGAGAAATTCTGTGGGGATCTCTTTTTTCAGCAGAAAGCAGTTGAGTGGGTTGTGGCTGTGCTCAGAAAGTACATGTTAATTTGATAATATAGTATAGCAGGGCAGAGTAATACAAGAGGAAAGCTTGGTGACACTTAGTAACTAAAATCAGTGCAAAGCACTATCAGTGTCATAGATGAGCTCTTGAAATCATATCCTTTGGTTGAGGACAGTAAAAAAACCCTGTTACATGTTCCACTCCTGGTATTTCACATATCACATGTAAAGAAGGAATGACAAGTTCCTCCACCAAGCGGGAACAAAACTTATGAAATACAAGGCAAAAGAAACTGTAAGAAATAGTGGATGATTCTCAGAATAATGTTTCTAAAAGGAGACATTGCACAACAATTTCATTTTAAAGGAATTATTTGCCCTAGCAAAAACTCAGTTTCCCCCAGCATGAGACAAGACCAGAAAGCAAAGAAAGTGTATTTTCTGCCATTTGTACTGACCATACATTTCTCTTTTCCAACCTTGATATAGAATATATTTCTGATCAGAGCAGCGTTTTTAACATATTTCAGCCTCTTTCCTCATTCCACGTACAAGATCATCTGTGCTCTTTTTCAACTTATGTTTCAAATCCAGAAGGAATGGAATTGGTGCTTTCATAAAAAATAATGTAAAATAAAGGTGCCCTACCCCAGTTTTTGCTAAATCTGTTAGGTTGTAGGGACAAAAAAAGTGTACAAAAATTAAGAATGTATAGAAAATATCTCTGGCTGTAGAATGAAATTTCAGCTCTAGATATAGGTACATATACAGTCATGGAAAATTACATTCAGATTTTAAACTCTGTGTGGACCATTCACTGAAATTTTATATAAATGCTTACATGTGACTGTATTGAAACTAATCACTAAAAATCATAGTCTTTTAGCAAGCTTGCAGCTCACCACGTTTTGTAGTTATAAATATTGACTGGGGAAAATGAGAGAATAAAACCAAATTAACTGCATTTACTTTCTCCAAATGATTTATTTTGGGTTTGCAAATGTGACAGGATAACCATTTAAATTCTTTTGAAAAGTATTTACGAAACATAAATGATCTTAAAAAAATTGACACAATAATGTGCAAAATAATTTATCTAAGAATAATAACTTTCTAGGCATATTTAATATCTCTAAAAGTTGCTTACTTTTCACAAGTAACTATATTTACTTTAAAACGTAGTATTACACACAGGATGCTTAAAAGAAGATGTGAAACAAGGAGCAGAGATTCAGGTGGCTAAATGCAGACACATATGACCATTTTAGACACTGCAGGGTATCCAAAGCGACTGCAAAGGCTGACGGGTGTGACACACAACTTGGAAACCTTTGTCTTTCTGGTGAAGCAGCAAGAGGTCAGAAACAGTATTTGTAGTATCCAAGTTGGTCTAGACATCTGGTTTGGCACTAGAATTGTTTCTTAGAGATCAAATGCTAGCAGAAAAGGAGTACTGAGGGTAGATGTAGACAATACATCTCAAAGAATCCTTTATAGCAGAATAAATAATTTCATGTGTGCATATACTCAATTTCAGATGACTTACGTACACTTACTTTAAATAGGGACTGAAAACTTGTTACTATTTTAAGAAATGATTGCTGATGCTTCTACCAAAATAGCCATCAAGTTAAGAGTCCAGAACACCTGAGCGCCACAGAACATGAAAGGCTGGCTGACACCAAGTCAGTTCCAAAATATCAGTTTATGATGTTTTGGAAACATACGTGCATTTGGAACTTGAAGTTAACCTGCTTTAAATTAACTATGACTGCTAGGGGAGTAGCATAGTTAGCAGTCAATGTGTAGCTTTTTTTAAGCTACTAGGATGCAGAAAAGCACTTCTCAATTTTAGATACAGTTAAAGGAAAAACGAGCATTAGACTACAGCTGCTTAGACATGGAAGAGTGGTGAGAGGTGTTGGAAGACAATTACAAACTTTCATGCTGCACCGCAAAGGATACTTTACAGAGTTCTCTTACTATACAAATACAACCAAATAAACAAAAATATTATCATGAAAAACTATGATTCATCAGCTAGTTGCAGGACAGAAGCTCCCACAGAGACTGAGAGGCACAATTTAACGTAATTAAAACCCCTCTTACACAATGAGCTGGAAAGTCACGCAACACAAACGCTACACATAGAAACTCTGGATAATTTACCTTCAGTTAGGAGCATATAGGAGTTAGAGGACAGAGTTTCACCTACTGAATAGCTGGAGCAACAGAGTAGATTACCACTCACCCCACTGCTCTTCAAACAGAAGGTATCACCGAGCAGCTCCAGGGCCAGAGCTGAGTGTAAGAATGGCTAACCTGCTTATAGGGCTAATCAGCTGCCCCAGTTTGGGCAGACTAGTTGAATTCACCTGGTTTATTTTGCTTGTGCTGAATTAAAAGTTCTCATAGAAACCCTTCTGCTGAAGCCATATCTGGGGACATTCTATGGAAGAAGTGCAATGACACAGAGGTGCTGGTCATACCATCAGCTACTTCCACTGAACTCTGCCATCCATGAAAGGATGATATTCTCTGCAAAGAAGGGTCAGCTGTTCTGTCTGAAACACACAGGCAGATATCCCCCAAAGGCACCAAATAGCCCTGCTTTTCAAATATGGTACACCTACTAAAAATAATATTTTCTTAACTAGGGATAATAATGTGCATGATGTTAATAAACATTAGCAAGGTCTAATAAAGAGGACCAATTTATCAAGCTAAAAGCACTATAATGGTACAGCTTTCAAAAACATCCTCCAGACTAGTAGAAATATATATAAGTTTGTTTAAGAGTCCAGAAAATGTAAATAGGAAACAGAAACTCAGAAAACAGACTAGTATTTGTGGGAATGATACCATTCTAGTCCCATAATCTATAGTCCAGATTCTGTTCAGCTAACAGTCTGATCAGAATACCAGGAATAATAGATGGTAGAAAACTCTTCTTTACCAAATAAGCTCATCCAGTCATTGGCACATCTTTAATAAGTAAATAAAACTTCTTATGTAATTAGATACTTTTGATTTAGAAAACACCTTTTTTGGCCATGAGTTATTTACTTCTCATCTACAATGCTTCAAGACAGGTGGTAACAAGTTCTTTAGGGCCTTTAACCAGATAAATCTGAAGCAAGGCAGACATAGAATTTTATTATTGCTTAATTCTGCTCTAATTTATTTATGCTACACTTGGTAGCATCAATAATTTTATTTACCTGTGAACTAAGGCCTCAAACCAGGCAGATCTAAACCTCCGATCATTTATGTATTTCTGCTATTTAAGCAAGTGTGCTTACATTTCACCTGAGGAGACAACAGATCACTGAGATCTTGTTTTGTAGATATGTAGATGGGAAGACTCCATTAACAGGGAAGTTCCTTGTAAAAAGCAAGGTGAAGAGGTATAACAAGTTGTCTAATTTACCAAACATACCCATGAGAAATGAGAGTGCAGAAGTAGTTTATTATGTCAATCATAAGCAACAAATTATTGCAGAAACAATATTTTGATTGTTTTAATTAGCACATTCTTCATTTGGAATAAACTGGAAATCAGACGATCATGGTCTCTTGAAAAATTTAAAACAAGTCACTTTTACTCTCTAAAAGCAAACAAGCATGACTAGCAGCTCAACATATGAGATAGTCCTCTAAGAGATACACCAGAAAAAAAATCTGCAGATTTTTTCTTTCTTTTTCTAAATTTTATTGTTAAAACCAAACAATTTTATTGTTAATAACAAGAAATTACTATAAAAAATTTTAATCACTTTTCTTCTTAAAAGTGGGCATACACCTTTTTCTTGTAAGAATAGGAAAGAAAGAGAAGAAAGGAAGGCAGAGAGAGAACAGGAGGAAAGAAAGAAGCCATTCTGATGACCACAGATAGTAAAACCAGAAACTCTTGATTAGACTTTCAAATTACAATTGTTCCCATAAAGGACTTTTTTGAATGCGCAGTGTGGTTTTATGTTTTGGGGTTTTTTTTTTTTTTTTTTTTTTTTTTTTTAAATTAGCTTGCAAAAATCTCATGAAGACCTGAAGACAAAATGTCAAATCTTTAGACAATGCTTGTTTCCTGAAAGCACTTTTATGGAAGCACCTATAATGAAGCACAGTAAAAAAAAGCAAAGATGGTCACATCTGGAATACATTGCCTTGAATTTTATAGTGTTTTTAGCATTTCACATTAAGTTAGTTAATTATTCCTCCTATTTGCACCAACCTAAATGAAAGAAGGCTGACGATGGTGGCGGGAACAAATGCATTAGGTATTTCCAAGGAGTCAACTACCAAATGGGACATGGATACTGGCCTCTTTCTAGCCCAGTTAACAGATAACTGAATTTTCTTCAAGTCTTTAGATGGAAAAGAAGGCATGAAGCTGTTAAAATTTTCTCTGCTCAGAGAATACATGGTGAGCCAGAATTCAAAGCAATTGAGACAGCTACAGTATGCTAAACAAAGAATAAATCTGCACAGAGGAAAGAGACATATATATATATATTTTTTTTTAAAGCATCTTCCTTTCTTCCAAGCATAACTTGGACAAATTCTAAAAAAACCCAAAAAATGTCTACACATATATGAGGATATACTGTGTTTTCAAACCAAAATTAACTCCACCAATATGAATAATGATCAGTGAAGTTTAAAAGTAAATTTAAAGTGAAACTTGACTTAAGTTCACCACACAGTCAGACTATCAATATGAAGACTAAAAGTCTGTCATTTGTAATTGCTTTCAAATTCTCTAATCAATCTGAATTTCAATTTTTTTTTGTCATTTGACAGAATCCCAAGACATGCAGTAATCATCACAGAGAAGTACAGAAGTTTCAATCAAAATAACTGCCTGCTTCTTAAAAATGGCATTTTTCTTCTACATCAGGTAAACCATGCTTTCTACTGTAGCCAACACAGCAATGTTTATCACACCAAAGACGAAGATTCAGAATAAGTCAGTAATTTCCAAGGTCTGATTCTTTTTGCCAGTTTCTGAAGTCGATTAGTTGAGGAAGACCATTAATAAAGAAAGACCATCACACTTGTGTGATTTTACTCCACAGTCCTCAGGTGAAGGGTGGCAGAGTGCTAATCCTATAAGAACTCCTGTGAGAAAGTAAGAATTCTGAGCTTTGTAACAGGACTTCTTAATGTATCTTAGCAGTTAGAGAGACTGAATCATAAAAAGTAAAAATATTTCATCTTCATTGCAGGAATGGAAATACTGCTACACACCAAGATGTGAGAGGTCTGTGGTGAGGAGGTGATTTTTCCTCTCTACTCCACTGTGGTGAAACCCCACCTGGATCCAGCTCTGGAGTCCTCAGTACAGGAAAAGCATGGACCTGTTGGAGTGGCTGCAGAGGAGGGCCCCAAAAACTATCAGAGAGGTGGACTGCCTCTCCCATGAAGACAGGCTGAGAAAGTTGGGCTGTTTGGCCTGGCGAAGACTGAGTGAAGACATTATTGTGGCCTTTCAATAACTAAATGGGGATTAGAAGAAAGATGGGGACAGAATTTTTAGTACAACCTGTAGCAATAGGTCAGGGGGTCATGGTTTTCAACTACAAGAACGCAGATTCAGACTAGATATAAAGAAATAGTTTATTATAATGGGGGTGGTGAAACACTAGAACAGGTTTTCCAGAGAGGTGGTGGATGCCTCGTTGCTAGAAACATTTGAGGCCAGTCTGGATGGGGTTTTCACCCGGTCTAGTAGATGTCCCAGAACATGGCACAGGTGTCCAACTGGATGACCTTTAAAGGTGCCTTATAACCCAAACTGTTCTACGAATTTCAAAGTTAGGCATCAGACAAAAGTTCCAGGCTGATTAAAGTGGACCAGAGCTTATGGCAGTGCTGGCCTTTCTTCTTCAGGTGTGGTATGATGCCTTTTAGGAAAACACAGCAGTTAGTAACACAAAATAATGAATTTAGGGTCAGGAAGTGCCATTTCCATTTGCCCTGCATATAAGAGCATAGAATAATGAGGTTCACCTCCCCTCAATACATCTGACACTGAGACACTAAATATGGAGATCAGATTTCAGTTTTAATCATGGGATATTTCTTTAACAAATTAGTGTTTGTTGAAGAATTTCAAAAAGGCAATGCTCCTACAAACTCACTTTATTTCTATTTTACATTGTATTCCTATATGGAATATACAAAAAGGTTGCTTGAAGATACATGAAAAAGAAACCAAAAAAAAGAAAAAAAAGAGAAAACTTAAAGGAAGAGCTACCATACCAGAAAGATTAAAAATATTCTAGAAGAGTAAGCAAGAGAATGAGAGTGGGAAAACACAGAAGCAGAAGTCAAGGGCGAATATTAATTATAGATATAGAGATATACATATTAATAGTTCTATATGGTTATATATCTATTAATAGTTCCAGGGAGCTCTCACCAGAACTGCAGTACTCTACAAGGGCTTTCAGTCTTCTTGCTGCATCTGTCTCTCCTGTCAAGAAACTCCTTTGATCAAAATACTGAAATTAGACCTCTCTGTCTTTCACTTTTGCTATGTTCCTTGCCTATTTTATCACAGCCACATCAACTCTAAATTACTGCCCAGGTACAAGCTGAGGTTTTCAAGTATTTGTTGAGTGGACACTACTTAGTTTCTTGTTTCTTTATCAATGAAGAGAATTGCAGGGAGTTTTTATTTTTACTGTGCATCTTGCCTGAAGTCAAACATATATAAATGTAACTTTTCTTACACAAATAACAATGACATTATTTTCTGTATTATATTTTATTTTCCTACTCTAATTAAACCTATAGATTTGTCATTGACAATTTCTGGACTAAGTCATAATCATTTTCTCAGTATCACATCACAATCATGACAATCATGGGAAAACTTAAGACAAAATCAAGGAGAAATTTACAGTAGCTAAAGCACCTTTGAAAAACTGTATATTGACTCAATTTAAAGAAACAGAATAACCCCAAATACCTTTTAGTTATTCATTTTAGATGGGGTTTTTTTGATAACTTAATTTTGACAAATGTCTTTTTTTTTTTCCTTTTAATTAAATCTTCCTCACATGTTTAGCTGTGCCACAGAGAGTTTCTTAGCATATTCCATATTCCCTCAGCAATCCTTTCAGCTATGTCATGTGGGAAGCTTAGCCATGCTGTTCTGAGTTTTAAACCAGGTTGTAAAGTCAAGGCTATTGCTAAGCAAAAATAGACTGCAGTCATGAAGGCAGAATTTTTTCAATGTCAGCAGACACCTTCTCAGTCCTTATATACTTATTTCTTTGGTGTGCAGTCTTATATATGGCACATGTTTTGACTCCTGAAGGAGGATTAGTGTATTACTGGGCCTCAGATGAAAGAGATAAAAGTCTGGTGTCCCAAGTGTTTCCTTCAGTTACTGTAATTTTCGAGAACAATTTGAAAACAAAGAACCTATATCCCAAACCCAGTGAAAGAGTACAAAGATCAAAGCTGAAAGTTTTGGCTTCTGGCACAGTGGAAGTAGGTACCAAGACCATACCAGATTCCTGGACTAACACAAGGAGAAGTCACCATTTTGGAAGAATACCAACAAAATATGAAAAACTAAGGGCAGAGGAGGCAGAGTTCAGACAGACAAGTGAAAAGAAGATAGAAGGGGTCAAAGAGAAGGAATAGAATACTGAAAGTATTTTTAGCCTGTTTCATGAATCTACACCTTTCTTTCAAAACAAAAATTAAAAATCCCAAACACACATGCCCATTCCTACATAGACTTGTATTTGCCATCACAGGTATTGTAAATTGGAAGCTACCAATACACACACACACACAGAATGTACTTTTCCTTCTGCTAATTTTAGAGAGAGAGCCATAACCTAAAAATGTAAAGTTGCATTCTATATCCTCATGAGATTACAAACATATTCATGGGGATTGTACACCTAAGAAACAGATTGGGATGGAGGAAAAAAAGGAAAATAGCTTAAGCAGGTAAAAAAGTCATTGGGTTCTATCACTTTAAAGAATATTACAAAATCTTAGGATGAATTTCAGCCTTTTCACTACACCTTTCAGCTTTTTGACAAAAAGTTTATTTGATGAGCTAGGAAATTATGTAGCCTATCAACTGCATTCTTCAGAAAACAGAAACACTGCTAATATGCAGATCAATTGTTGATGATAGAGTACAAGAAAATTTGGAGGTGTTATGCATGAGATTGTTATTGTTCTGCTTCCTCTACAACTTCAAAGCCAGTTACAATTAGGCTCCCACATGCTCTTAAATTAAACATGTGAATGAGACTGACTTCTTCCTTGATTTCACGTATAAACACCATGACTGGCTTGGAGGCCCTACTCATAACTGAGTGCTAGGTGTGACTCTCATCCCTTACACATCCTCAACCCCACTAAATCATACTAACATAAGGATGGCACACAGAGCCTTTATTGGGGAACTCTCAATGGCATCAGGAGCACTTAATTGACAGCTGTGATCCTAGAGACACCAAGAACAATTTTTTAGCTGTGGTAGATCTCTCACATCCCACTCCAGTAACACAGCTGGCAGTGTCATCGGCCACATCGCTACACCTCCAGTGGCCTCCAAGCATTTGCTGTTCATAATCCTGCCTTCACCCCAAAGCTTTTCATCTTCTTACAAAAGAAATTACCTTCCCAACATTTCAGTGGGAATACTGCAGATCTGCCAGCAAGTACATGGTAATTTATTTTTTTCTCATAAATCTGCCATCATGGCAAATTTCCACTCTCCTAATTAAAAAGTAGTTTTCAAGGTAACAACAGTTTTTTCTTCATAATGTGGGAATGCAACGGTGCTTATTGGAGGATGGTTTTGCACATGTGACACAGACTAGCTGAGTAATAATAATAATAATACTGATTCAACTACATTCACCAATATGAAGCCATTTTGTGTTGATATTTTTTCACAGCAGAACATTCAAGACCTACTAAATCAAAACTAGAATAAAGATTTTACATATAGAGAAAGAAACTTGATTTTTGTACAAGCCGCTAGAGAGGAATTGATCTTCTTGAAAGACCTCAAGTATTTATTAGGATTTTACAGACCTTCAAGAATCACATAAATCAGGAGATTAGGATATTTTTCATTTAGTTCTGAAGTAAAATTTTTTTGAAGTATGAAGGAACAAAAATTGAACATAATTTAAACTTCTAGTCTTAGTATCAAACTCAGGCTGAGTCATAAAAATCATTGAGGACAGCTGTGATTATATAAAATTTACTGTGTACCAGCTGTTCACTGAGAGTATTACATTAAGAAATTGCCCCTTCCAATTATAAATTATAGTATCCAAAATACCTGATGTGGTAGTTTCCCTTCTACTAAGGGGACATAAGGTTCTACACAACTCATTCTAGATACAAAAGAGAATAAATAGACTGTATTTATGAAACATAGAAAATGTATTCATTATGTGGTTTAATGGCAATTTTGCTTCTGCTCTGAAAGATGCTCTAACTGCCAGAAAAAAATTTAAGAAGTTAAAACTAATTTAAAGAAAATAAGAGCAGGCATTGAAATTCTGTTAAATACCCGTCTGCTCCAAGTATTAATGCAAGTGTACACTAGAAACTAACTGCAATATGAACACTTCAGAACTGTCTTGTTTAATGGCCTACAGAAAATCCACAGAAATCACTTTAATGTAACTTAAATACCTTTGCTTGCATTAAGTTCTCTAATCAGTGAGGCTGAATCACAAGGGGGCAAAGAGGCGATAGGAAAGGTCATCAGCAAGGAAAAAAACCAGAACACCTTAAAGAGATATGAGATGTGACCACACCGCACTGCCAATAGCTACAGTGTTTTGTACACAGCAAGAGAGCTTTAAAAACATCCTACTTGGTTACAGAAACCTTGCAATATCCTCACGGTGCATTGAATAGGCTGTGAAGCTTGCTCCCACCCTGAGAAATTAGCCCATGTTATGCTGCATTTCAATACCAGTTCTCAAGCTAGAGGCAGTTTAAAGATGGCACAATTGTCTGTTTTGCAGAAACATTTTCCACAATTTAAGTAAAATACCAGGGCTGCCAGGAAAGACTAAGGGAATGAGGCTTTGACTCAATTTGCCTATCATGCACAGATATGTTTAAAAATACCAATCTCTTTATTTTTAACTGTCCACAAGAACAATGTTACAAATCATTTATAGCTATTTTTCTAAATGGAAGACTTTCTAACTAAAGCAGAACAGAATGAAGAACAAACCACTGTAGTCCAAACTAAAATCTGCTATACTGCAACTCACGCGCCACTCCCAGCATTTTCAGTTGTTTACCAGGCAAATTTTGAAAATCACTTTAATATTAGTTTTCCTGAATCTTCTCAACTGCAATAACATCAATCCCTCTAAAGGGCTTTACGATCTGCTAACGAAAACAGCACTATAGGAAAGCTAAGTGTTATCAGCATCTTTTAAGATGTTTGTCAGAGTTCACCATAAACCCCAAGTTTTTCAGAGGTCCTTTAAAAACTCTTATACTGTGGTTTTATACTTCTCTAATGTTTGTAGAAATCTTTTTTAATATGAAAGAACTGAATGCATGTGGAAACAAATTTAACTACAGAGTATACATAGTTTCATTATATATATAATAAAATGAAAAATTGGAGAATGTTTTATAAAGCACTCTGGGTATAATAATGATGTGTTATTCCTAGGTACACATACTTCAAAAGAAAATGGTTATGGTTTAACTCAAAAAAATGAATTAAAATATTTAAATATTTATAATATTTATAAAATTTGAATGATTAAATATTATTTTGCAAAACGTGATTTTTCACACAGTATGATACATTGAATTTAAATCAGAGGCAGATGGTACCCAGTATTCTCACTGAGAGGACTGGTATGTCAGACAATTTAGTATTTTGTTCTGTTTAAGACAAACAGGGTCTCTAGGGTCTTTGAAAGTCATTCTGTATTGGAAGGGGAACTAGAAATACGGTGTTCACTTAAAAACATTTATTTACTGCGCAACGCTACACAGAAAAGTAAGGAGAAAAACTGCATCAGGAGTCTGCAATGTTGTCATGAATTCCAGGTTCAATTAAATACCTTGCCCTTTTATGATCTTTCCCACTCAGCCCATCTAGATTTTAGCCTTCTATTCATTACCATTTTTTGGGTAATAAAAACTGCATTCGCATGCTTTAATGCTGTCAAGAAAAGCCTCCCAAAAATCTCCAAATAACCTCTGCAAATATAACCTTATTTCAGAAGCTGTGGCTGGCTCCCTAATGATGACAGAGATGACCACTGATCAAAGAGTTTTCTAAAAAAAAGAAAAGCAATATTTTTTGAGAAAAGATATTTTCAAGAAACTTTCTTGGTAACTAGGCAGTCATTGAGCTTACTGCCTAGAGCCTGATATGATTTAAGGTCATCTGAGTAACCTACAGAATTTAATTCCATACAAAAAGTAACATCCCTTGGGATTTTATACCCGCCTCTGTTGTGAGAATTAACCTTGGAAAATATGAGTTGAAACTCTATCAATCCAGCTGTGAAACTTCCATTTAAAACACCATTCTTAATCTTCCCACTGCACAGCTCCAGCCTTCAAAATAGGGTATCAACCCTGTGCCATGCAGCCTTTCCTCATTGCTCCAAGTTATGACCCCAAACCAAATCATCTGCCTCCTCCTCTCCTACACATCCCATCTTTCCAGAAACTGACTCAATCCCAATGCTTTCTCACACTTCTTATCTAGTTTTTCTACCAAGGTAAGGACACAGATAAGCAATGCTGCACAGTTGTGGAAAATGTTTTCTTTAACTCTTTACTGAATATAATGTAATGCAAAAATAGAAGTCCAGGTGCAAGATACAGCCTTCTATGTCAATATAATTTTGTCTGTTTCATGGGCTCTCTCAGAACTAACAGGTCCTCACATAGGTCTACAGGTTGTTTCTATTTCCTGAATTGCTGGGTTATCGCACACTCATTGTACAACACAGAAATATTGTGAAATGGAGACAATACTGGCATCTGTAAGATGGTATGAGAAATAATTAACAAAAAATACATGTTTAAAACCCAGATATTTTTCCACTTTTACTACTATTATTAGCGGTAAATACTATTAAACTATCTTCCAAGCTGTTTCTTTACTGAATACCATCTATTTGCCATTGGATTGAGGGGTGAAAAAGAGACATTTATATTAACAGAAGATTGCTTTTTTATTTTCAGGTCTCTCTCTTCTGGGTTTCTAGACCCATTTCTTCTTATTCCAACAGTGGCTAAAACTTCACAGAGAAGATGCTTGTGTTGTACCAAAATTGATTTGTATTAACTACCATCCATTCACTTCAGTTCCAAGAGCACACTGATACTCTCATGGAGGAACACCATCACTAAAGGCTGTACACACCCAGGATGGGATCACTGCATCTAGTCCCTCCTAAGAACAGGCAGTGGTGCTGAGAACACTGGTCTGAAGAGTTCAGAGACCATCTGTAGACATGCCATGAACTACAGGCCCCCAAGCAGCTCCTCAAAACCATTTAAGACATACAGCACACAAAAAAAAAATCAAAAAATCCCCAGAGCTTGCACTGCAGTAAGTTGGCAGGAGAGATCAAGAATACTTTAGATGTCCTTGGGTCCTTCATGCCCACGCAATTCTTCATGTGAAAATACCCAGAGGATCTTCTGCCATACCTAACATTCATGAAGCTGTTCCTGACTAATCCATATGGTGTGAGCATCTGCCACTTTTCAGTATAATATTCATTTCCAGAGCGTTGCATTTTCCACAGATAGCATGAATGACTAAAAAATAATAATTTTGTGATAATTCTGCTTCTGGGAAAACATAAAATGGTGAAAAATTGACATTATCTTTGGTATTTGCAAAGCCTCCTGAAGTGAATGAATATATGGTACTGCCTCAGCACACATTTAAGGACTATATTTCTT
Organism: Geospiza fortis; assembly: GCF_000277835.1. Taxonomy (NCBI): domain Eukaryota; kingdom Metazoa; phylum Chordata; class Aves; order Passeriformes; family Thraupidae; genus Geospiza; species Geospiza fortis. The sequence goes on from NW_005054331.1 coordinate 5,467,327, forward strand.
ATCAAGAACATTTGCTCAAGGAGTTTGTAGAAAGGTGGGGGCTGGCCTCTTCTCCCAGGAACCCAGAGACAGGACAAGAGTAAATGGCCTCAAGCTGTGCCAGGGGAGATTAGACATCAGGAAGAGATTTTCACTAAAAGGGTGAAAGCACTGGCACTGGCTCCCCAGGAAGCTGGTGGAGTGACCATCCCTGGAGGTGCTCAAAAAATGCCTGCATGTGGCACTGGTGCTCAGTCAAAGGTTGCACGTGATGATCTTGGAGGTCTTTCCCACACTTACTGATTTTCTAGGACTGTGAAGACACAAATGTCTTTAAAAAAGAAATTGTGTAATGGGACTGTTCAGAACTAGAATGCATGGTTTTTTTACATTATTTAAATGCAGCTTATTCAGTTTTAAAATACTGAAAACTAAAAGTCATAAATCCAATTTGTTTGATATTTACATTTGAGTACAGACCTTTTTATATGTGGTCTGCAAGTGATTAGTCAGTTTTCCCCTCCAGGAAGTGAATTCATATTAAAATCAGAAGTATAAAACAGATTTGTCCAATCTGCATACAGAAGTATTAGAAGGCTAGTAATATGATAAAAACCTATGAGCAGTAATTTTGATGTCAATTCTATACTTTGACAATTACTCCTTAAACAGGATGGACATTTCTTAAGTTAATTAATAGCATTTTAAAAAAATTGTGGAAATTTGTTTTTTTCAAGAAAAACCCCTTATTACAGAATCCATAGAATTATTTTGACTTTTTTTTTTCCTAGAAAAAGACCAAATTGATATCTAATTATGCATATAGGTAACTTCACTCATTTAAACAGACCAGTGAATTCCAGCTTACATCTGTGTGAGCAAAGCCACATGGGTATGGAACTGGCACACCGACTGCTGTCTCTCTACAGACTGTTTTCTCCTGATACTAAAATAGCTACAAGGCTGGATTTTCAGTTTAGCTGTAAGTGTTACAGAAGACATACCACTCCCACCACCTCCACAAAGAAGGGAAATTTTATACAAGCAAAAAGCAAAATCACCACATACGTTAGCAAAAGGGCAGCCTTCAAATAACAAATTAACTCTCTACATTATTTAGTACCAGAAACACGTTGAACAGTGACATGGCTTTTTCATACTCACACGCAGCCTGACTATAGGCAAAAAAAGTTGTGGAGAGCCCCTGCCATCGTGTTTTATTGTTCAGGAGACTGTAAAATATAAATATGTAAAATGTGGGAACTGTTACACTACAGATCATTGTGATGATGGAAGATGAGGAAGGAAAAAAATCCTCAAATCCATCATCTCTCCCTTCAGGTACCAGAACTCTACACCAAACAAGTGAGCTAAAAGCATCCAAGTGCCTTATCCAAATGTGCAGGAAAGTTATGCTCCATTAATTTATGCTAAAATATAGTTTTATTTCCTTCACCACTAAAAGGAGTAAAAAAAGGAATAAAATATTTCATTTTTCCTTTCACTGCATATAAGCATGTTCTTAAAATACCGTCTTACTGCCTCAGGAAAAGAAATGTTAGCATAAGAATTTCACCTTTTCTCATTGTATAAACTGAACCCGCCCCAAATATTTCTAAAATATAATTACTGTTTTTGATATTGCAGCATCTGATACAAGAGTACTTATTCCAGCTAATATTTTCAAGAAACATACCATGGCTATTTTTGATCTTCCATACATTTCAACGTAATTGACTGGTTAAATTTTCCTGTGTATTAAACAAAGTTATTGAAATTTTTAATTTGCAGTAGAACGAATCAGACTGATAAACTTTCTTGAAGTACTGGGCCTAGCACTTTCTTTCTGTTTAATCCAAGAGAAGAAGCAGTTGATTTTTATCTTTTTATCTAACGAGAGCTCAAGAGTGAAAACCATCAATAGGACTTCTGAAAATAACCCGGCCTGGAACCCTGCTTCACAGAGCTACCTATATTTTGGGCAACACTCGATCTGTGTGCAGAGAACATGAAGATCTTATAAGAGTTCGGGATCTTCTGCACATCTCTGTGCTGCATGTTTTATGTGTGTCTCTCAACAGGTCACAGCACTTGTCACTGCTTCAGTTTTTTCTCTGACAAATCCCCCTCTAAGAACAGATGGAGGCTCATGTCCTCAGATATGCACCCTTGGTTCTCTGATTTCACCCAAGGCATCAGCTCCAGGTCCATGTTTCTTGGGAGAACCTCCAACACAAAATACCACAGATTTTGTCTAGCCCAGGGGAAGTTGTTCACCTTTCACTTAGTAAAGTGTGATGGAGAATGCTTTCCTTACAGCTCCCAACACTGGGAGCTCACACAGCCCTAACTGCATGCAGGTTAGAAGTGAGGAAGGAAGCAGTCTTGGTATTTTACTGGTTGCTCAGGCAACCAGCTCCACTGTGAGGAAACAAAACATGGAAAAAGTAATCTCACTGAATGGAAATCCACTTAATTCAAAATAGGTATCCAGTTTATAAAGTAGTGTGATGTTATGTAAGACCAGAAAAACAGTCCAGATTTGATGCATATTTTACATCAACAAAATTGTAAAAGAACTGGTACTAACAACTTGTATTATTTCCAAACTGCATTGAATCATCAAATGCATAGAATCACTAAGAAAGCTGAATCTTAAACCTGAATTTTAAACTTGCTTTTCAGAAAAAAATAGTCACTGATATTCAGCAACATCTTCATATCAAATAAAGTATTAAAATATTTGTGACTAATTTCTATGATATCTATGCAAGGTTTATGGAAGCCATTCCCTTATTAATGTCACAGGAAGTTTTATGTCAGTAAGAAATAATGGATAAGCTCTTCTGAGTTGAATTATCAATCTCATATACTGAACAAAAGCATGGGCTTTATAAAATCACTGCAATCTAAACACCAGTCCTCTTGCAATAAGGTAGTCATAGCACAGTCCTGGTACCAGCTTTCATTTTGCTGACACGGTTCAAGTGATCTCTCACAAAAAAAAAAATCCAGTAATCTATGCTTGCACTTTTAAAATATTAATTAGTAATGGAATAAAGAATATTACCTACACAATTAATATTACCTCCTCTCCTAGCATTTTAGAAGAAATATTTGCTATAAACCAGCTCTAATTTCAGCAGTCATTCTATAGCTGTATTTTACAGAGCTTAGTCTTCAAAGATACTCTGAATTTTGTTCGAGAAAATGAGAAATTAATATCATTTGAACAAACAGAAATATAGTCCGGGTATGTTAAGCCAGAAGGACAGTACAAGCAACCGAAGAGTTGACATAGTTACACAGCCAAGAACTCAGTATTTAGCATACTGAATTACATTGGAAAAATAAAAAGATGCATGGTCATTCCTTGTATTTTAGAAAGGAGGAAGGGATCCCTCTAAAGACAGAGGATCAGTGATAAAGATGTTAGGGCAAGAGTGATTAATTCCAGGCAACTATGTCTTAGAATAAGTAATTTTCAAAGCATCAAACGCAGAAGAAAAAGCTAAATCAAAGCAATGAAGAAAATATTGAAGTAGATGCCACAGCTGCTCACAGTTCTTTGCATATCTCAGTTTAAATGTAGAATGCTAAGAGATGGCACTTAACCCAGTTTCTCAGTTACATGTGAAACATTCATACTTGATTTTTATGTATGATTTCCACTAATAAGAAATCTAACAACAATATGTCACTTAAAATAGCGGCTGCATTTCATATTTTACACTTAGTGTAGACATGAGCTTATGTCTCTTTTAAGATAAAACAAGTATTGGTCTACTGCTGTGTCACAGATTAGCTTACAGTCAAGGCATATTCCTCTACTGTTGGACATAAGCCTTGCATGTTCTCTTTATTTGATATAAATATGCAAGAAGTCAGAATCCATACTTTAGGTTTTAAGATAAATTTAAATTAATACTTATGTATTATGTTTTATTTTAAAATAAAATTGTTCTAAGAACCACATCTTTGGCTGCTTTATAAACTGGATCAATCTCATAGTTTTTCAGGTTTTCCTTTAGTGTTTTACTGCCAGGCTCAAAAGAAAACAAAACCAGAACAATCGTCATTAAACAGCACCTTCATTTCTCAATATCACAAACAGAAAGGCTTATATTGTTTGCCTACACAATGCTATACTATGCATACACAGAAATGTATGCAATAATTCTCTATGCAAAATAATAATAATTCTCCTTGCACAGAAATAAATTAATATCTAGAAGCACAATCAGTCCCCCAACTGCTCTGATCCAAAGATTGTGAAACACATTGTAGCTACCCCTAACAGAGGCAGCTGCCTCTGAAGAACACAATGGCAACCAGACTTATGAGGAGCATCACATCTTTTCCTGCCACAGAAATTAACAACACACTTTCTTACCTCACATTTTAGATAGACAAGGATGTGGCCTATATCAGGCAAACCTTGATCAGCTTCCAAATGATGCAGGAGCAAGGAGAGAATTAATATCAGCCATAACTGAAGACCTTTTGCTCTTTGTTTGTTTTCATAGAAGGTTGAATTTGCTGAAACTCTAGGAAAACATGACTATGCAGAAGCATACAGAAATATTTGCTTAACTTAGAAGATTCATCCTCTGCATTAAGGTTATAGATACTTGAATTAAGGTAGAACTTAATTTTATTTTTTCAATAGAAGTGATATTCGGCAAAGAATGTGCCATGTATTGTATGAATTAATCCTGATTATTATGCCAATAATGCCAAACTAAATCAGTCTGTTTCTGTTCTTTAATCAAATCAGTATCACTTGCCTTGCTTGACTCAATTTGCATTAAGCATATACCAAACATTGGATAACAAAATTATATGCAAAATTTGGGACAAATAAGTCAAGTAGCGTAGACAGCAAACAGTTTAAAATGGTACATTTCAATGTTATGGAATTTGAAGAAAGGTTTATATTAGACTGATCAATTATGAAGTAACTCAAATATTTCAAAAAACAATGATGAATCCTTTGATTAAAAATATTTTTTAGAAACCAGCACTGCATCAAAAGATCATAAGAAATCTTGCTTAAACTGAAAGAAATGTCTCTATAACTAAATTAACACTGACAGCTGTTTCCTAAGGGCATGTTTTTTTACTGATATTTCTCTGAATAAAGCTCAGTTTCATGATAATACAGCAAAAACAGGTCAAAACTTGAAAGATGAGAATATTATACTGCAAGTTTTTAATGCAGGGTGAGATTAAATTTCCACCTGCAATTTTTATGTTCATTTAATCTTCCCTATAATAAATTACAGTACAAATGTCAGTGATTAGAGTACATTGCAATTTTCTTTTTAAAGATGCAAAAGGAGCTTCATGAACACAGCAACATTTTGAGTATCCATTTTAATTCCTCGGAGTGAATTTTTACCATCTGGGAAATGCTTCACACTTAACTTATTTTCAGTAACTCTTTGCAAAATACCAGGGCAGCACAGTTTTCACCAAGTCTTTCTTTATCACAATTCTATAATTCCAATATGCTATCTAATTATATAAAAATATGCAGAATCACACTTGAACTGTAATTGGAAAAAAATGCATCGGTTTTGCTTATTCAGGCTTTGAGCTTCAAAAAGCTTTGGTAAATACTTCACTGGAAAGGTACATTTCTATTGGTAGCCACACTTTTCAAAAGAGTTTTCATGTTTACTGTGCATCTCTGGGTCCAGAAGGAGGATCAAAGTGACCAATAGATGGGATCAAAAGAGAATGCCCGTAAACTTCTATTTCCTTAACACTATACCCTACACCATTAAATGATGCAAATACCTTTCAGATTTTGTACAAGCATCTTCCAGCCTATTATGTGTCCCCATACAGGGTATTCCAAAGATGTGTATTCTGTTTACTGTTCACAGAAATTTGGGCACACAGAAGAGAACGTCGCATTAATTTCTACATGTTTAACATGCTTATTCTCAATTTTAAGTTTTATATCATCAACCAAATTCACTAATGTTTTATGTTGACAGAAGCCCCCATGAAGGATCCTTTGAAGGAAACGTGTCCTCTCCACCCCAACACAGGAAGGGATTGTGGGATTTGCACTAGATCTGGGAAGGTTGTGAACAGAATGGTGGCAAAATCAATAGCTTCAGAGATCCAATTTAGGCACTGAAAGTTCTAGAACTATTTCTAGCATGATTCACAGATCCTAGCCTTAGTGATAACGTGTCCTGCATTCACTTTATGTGAAATCTCCTTATAAACCATTCTAACACAAGCAGATAAAATTGACTGAATGCCACAGCAGCAGAAATGATGACACTAGAACTTCATTGTGATGATCTTAAAATTTTCAAGGGTTCAGAGTTATGTGGAAAATTGGTAAGAAAATGTTGTGAAAACCAGATAGTAATGGGACTATAGCTGTGATGGTCTGAACTAGGTATCTCTTTCTATGACTTTCTATTTATATACTGCTCTGAATCTACACAGGGCCAGACTGTGTACTGCTCCTGATCTTCTGTGGATGTGTGAAAGCCTGCCACAAGACCTTACACCAGCTAGCAAGACAGCTGTCCAAAAACACCAGACAGAAACTCTTCCTGAACTCCATGGTAAGGACTGAAGAGATAAACCAATCCTCTTTTTTATCTGGCATATTACATCTTACACATCTGAAGAAAAGAGGCAAAGAGGTAACAGTTCAAATTATTTTGCGTGAATTTGCACTTTTAAGTAAAAAATAATAAAAACAACAATTTTTTCTAACACCTCCATGCTTTTCTAATAACAACTTATCCAATGGGATTCAAGTTAAATTTATCATTGGCATAACAGTGCACAACAGTCCCTCCTCTTTATTTCCCAGAGCAGGTTGTGCCCAGCTGAGACAAACTTCTTTTATGCACCTCCATCAGAAAAACTTTTGGCTCTGTGCCACTATTTAGCCCATAAAGTTGTCTGGATGTAAACGTTCAACTTAGAATGCTAAATGTTCAATTTAAAATTAGGAGTTACATATTATTCTATTACTAAAAATGATATTTTTCTTGAGCAGAGATTGACTTCACATCTGAGGAAGCCACAGAGAACGAGTTATTTCATCTACAGGCAGAAATAATTTTGCTTCTGGCATATACTTCAAAGCAATTTTTAGAATCTGAAACAGAAATAAGTGATGTACTGTGCTAAAATGTCCCAAATTGATTGCTAGCCTTAGAAAAACAGGAAGCACGCAGATTTAAATGACTTTTTAGAGCACAGAATAATCCCAAGTCTTGTCAGTTAAGTGCACCAGTCCAATTCAGATCTGTTTTAAATCACTGTTCAGTTCTCTCCTGCCCATGTTCTACTTTAGAATTATAGACTTAGTCCAGAATGATATCCCACTGGTTTTGAACTAATGTATTTGCCTCCAGTACTTTTAGAAAGAAAAAGCTCTTCAACACCAGTAATTTTTAATGTGTTGGAGTCTGATTCCATCTGAAATCTGCTATACTGAGAAAGAAAATTTCCACTATTACCAATAAGCTTTGGATTAGGCCCATAGAGAATTTTAACTGATAATCAGCATTTTAAACACATTTTCTTACCAAATTCCATATATTGTCAGTATCAAATATTCTATGACACCTTCTGTGGATAACTATATAGGAATAGTTATATAGCAATAAGTGTAGGTACCTTGCAGAACATTATATTTTGCAAAATGCATTTGCACACTTTGGTCTAAACAGTGACTTCAAAGAATATACAGCATATGTAACTACAGTATGTAATTAAAACTCCTTTATAAACAGTCTAATTTATTTTTCAGGTTATCAATGAATGAGTGATAGCATGCAGAAAAGTTTGCTATATCCATTAAAAAATAGGTACTTGAAAGTAGGATTTTAAAGTATAGACGAGAATTAGCAAACTGCTGACTTTTGTTTTCTCTTTCTTTTCTCTCTCCCAATTTTGACTTATCTATTAATTTTTTTCTTGTTCTCTTTCTCATGGTTCCAACATTTCTAAGTCAGAATATAAAATTTCTCACCAGATTTAGCATAATCATATTATGCTAAATTTCTCATCAGATTTAGCATAATCATATTATAGACATTTACCTAAGAGAAAAACTGGACCTACTGCCATATCTTCAGTTTATTTTTAGTTCTCAGGATTCCAGGGGATGAGGGGTATAAGGACTGCTAAGAATTACATTTCTTTCACAAGACGAATTATTTGCTTAGAAATCATTTTCCTTTATTTTGTATCATCACTGCCATTATCCTTGGATTATCAGATTGAGGACTAAGAAAACTGAAAGCAGTGAAATGCAATTAACATATCTTTTTCTATTTTGCATATTTTTTCCTAATACTACTTTAATGATAGTATTTAGTAAACAATTCTTTAATCTTAATTTGCTTACAGATATGATGCTAATCGTACAAGATCTGCTGTCTATGGTGCTGAGGCAGAATTTAATTATGCAGAGTGATGGGTGGGTTTTTTATTTGCTCAACACCATTATACTTCAGTATCAATATCTTAACATAAGGTTTGGAAGTGCGAATGCCTTTACTGGTTGTGACACAGAAGAATGAAACAGGAGGAGAGTGCATATCCAGTAACCAAGCTTGGTTTCCAAGTGCTGAGAAGAGTGCAAAGAGTTCCCATAAAAAGAAATAAAGCTCTCATAAGGAAAACACAATATGATATCTAATTACAATGACAAGTTTAGAACTTATTTGAGGCATAATAATCTACGATCCTTTAAATCTCAAAAGGTGAAGAAAGGCAACAACTATATAACATTTTCTAAAGTAATTGTGCTGATTATTTATGCAGCTGATGTAAGTGTTTAAGGCAACTCAATATTATTCCTGGAGTAATAGGAGGCAGAGTAGTTTAGACCAAAATATATAACATTATTAATCTCAAACAGTGCAATTTAAAAATCTAAAATATTGAGGTATGCATTAAGAGTGTTTACTTCATCAAGATTTCAGGTAAACACCATCATGAGATATTCTTGCTTTGATGTTGTGTGTACCTCATTTTGTGATAGTGGTTTGCTTTCACTGACTGAGAAAAAATGTTTCCCCATAGCTACTGTTGCTATAGGTGATGTTTCAATTGCTGCTTTACTGTGGAAGAATGTTCTTGAGAGAAGGAATATATCAGTTCAACATTTTCTGAAATCCTAAAATTATCATGTGTGATTATTTCCTGAAATAATCATTAAGACACATTATGACACTTGATTGGAATTTGAAATAGGTCTGTTCTAAAATTTTTCTATGAAATTAAATGAGGCACTTAGTACCTTGGTATTGCTCACCTTATCTTTAATTGAGATTAGTGTTGTTTCATTTCCCCCATCATTTTCAACGTGTAGATATATGATAAAAGACAACACATCAGTCAGGCATCTTGTAGTAGCTTATCAAGAGTTTACTCTTAGGATTCCTACACGGATGATAACCAACAGTGTCCCATCTCTATTGCACTGAAGACAAATTCAGCATTTGCCATAGAGTAAAAGCATGAAGATACAGCAGAGGGGAATGGCTGCTTGTTAAACCACCAAAGCACAGCTGCCTAAATTCTCTCAGAAACTCTTAAGTGATACTGTCCAAGGAGAACTTCCCCTGACAATGTGTAAACACCCCATGTAGGCAGACATGGGCTGCCAATTCCACTGGCATTACACCATTGAGGGGTTTTCTGCCTATACTAGAGTATGGAATTTTGATATTTTACAATATGAAAAAGAAAACAGTGATGAACCTTTACTATTCTGTGGTCATGATATAATACTACCTTCCTAAGTCACAAAAAAGCTTGGGGGAGAATAGCTCATGCAGTACATGCTGCTCTGAGAAATGTCTTTTTTTAGCTTTGTGAAAAATGCCTGGTAATACAGGGAAAAACAGTCTTCCCTGTTCCCTGAACCTGTATTTTCAGCACTGCTTTCCTTCTTTTATGTTGTTACTCTATTTTTTTTTCTTTTTCAGGGTCTCATTTGTCTTGCGTATGAAGCTGACATAGAACACCTTTCCAGAGGAGGAGGGAGGGGAAGGCAATTTTGAGTATCATCTCACTTTATCTGAGGGATATGAACTAGCTAGCAAGTAGGTAAGGGTTATCCTAATTGCTTGGATAGACAGCAAGCAATTCAAATAATTGAATATTTATGGTTTTAACATCTAACTCCTGGAATTGCGCCCAGAAAAGAACAGCAAAACAATAAGCTTGGTTATACAAAACCTGTATCTCATAGTTAGGCTTTCTAATGGTAAAAGGGACAATTACAGCTTTTTCCACAGTTGAAACATTCAGAATCTCTCATTTCTCATTGTTTTCATTCATCTAATTTTTTTCATGGTTAATAGGAGCTCATTTGTACTGAAGGCTTACAGGTGCATCTTCATTAGCATTTTAGTTTGGCTGGGAAATCTCTCCACAGTTCCTATTTATGGTGGTTTTTGTTCACATCCTGGAGCAATCTTGAAGTCCCTTCCTTCTAGGTAAAATTAAGTGGGAATGTGGGCTCAAATGTGAGTGCTATACCTTTGTTTACTTTTATATGATTTACATGATCTGTTCTTCCATCATTTTTAAGGTGCCACTAGATTTTCAAAGCCAATATTTTCAGATCCAACAAGTATCTATATGATACACCAGGTTCATTTGAAGGATATTTGGTTTTTACTTTTGCCTTAGTAATAGCAACATTAAACTGCCTCTTAGAAGACTGCTGTGTAGGCAAAAGTTGTTTTTTTCTAAATTCAACCCATTTACCAGAAACAAAAACCCCCAGTGACAACCTTATAATCCTACTCTGGGAAAAAACAAATTAGAAATAAAAAGTACATTAACTTTTAATAATTTGTTTCTGAATTCTTTCTATTAAATATTGAATTCAACTATAGTATTTGCTTATAGTATTCAATGGAATCCAGTGAACACTAAAACTGAATAAACATACACCTACCTTTCTTCTGATTAAAATTCAAGTAAGCTGAGCATAGCCACATCACAGAGTCACAGAATACGCTGGGTTGGAAGGGACCCACAAGGGTCAGAGTCCAACTCGTGGCCCTGCACAGCACCATCCCCAGGAGTCACTCCCTGTGCCTGAGGGCATTGTCCAGACACTCCCTGAGCTCTGTCGGGCTGGTGCTGTGACAACTGCCCTGGGGAGCTGTTCAGTGCCCAAACACCCTCTGGGTGAAGAATCTATTGTTAATACCCAACCTAAACCTCCCCTGACACAACTTCAGGTCATTCCCTCAGGTCTTGTCACTGGTCACCATAGAGACGTAACATTACAGTTCTCAAGCAGGCCTACATATATATAGGTATAGATGATACAGATATAGATATAGATGTGTGTCTATGTGTGTGTGTATCTGATATCTCGATACTTTGATAAATTAAAAGCAGCTCAGGGAGCATTATACTGGGGGAAAAAAAAACCCTTAAATTTAGAAAAGCAAGCATGCTGGGCCCCAGAGATGTATTTAAACTAAACTAGATTTTAATTAAAGTTGTACTAAAATGGTATGGTGAAATTATTTTTTGCATGTCTTTGTGTTTTCACATATGGATTGAGGTTTTGCATGGAGATTTTTCTTTCTTGACAGGTAAACATCTTGCAAACAGTTGCACAAGGACGTACTTCTCTTTACAGCCACTTAGAGCCTGATTTGTGCCAGAAACACAGATCCCATTATCAAAGCTACAATCTACATGATATTTTAAAGAGAGACTGCAGATAATATTACATTGATCATCAGAAGTGTGATACAAACCCCTTGGTGTGTGTTGCCTCTACTGTTGACAGAATGGATTGTGGGAGGAAAAATTACAGAGAACCTTGCCATTCTATGAGATATGTCTGGAGGCACCAATTCTTAAATATTTTCTTTAAAAATAAAAATCCATAGAAGACAACTAATATTATTCCTTGTGAGCTGTACAAGTTTGATCCAGAGTCCTTTTTTAAGGGGGCACTTCATCATGACTTAAATATGAAGAAAGCATATATAGACAGAGTAAGTCTTCAACACTTTCATCCTTGTAAATACATAAACAATAAATAGCTGCTAATGAGATCTACAAAACACCAACAAAAGTGAAAATAAGACTTCCCTTCTAAATGATTTAGCAAAGGTCTTCCTTTGATATAAGAAAAATATGCATAACTAGGAAAATAAAAAGTCAAGAGATTAGTTCAGTTGGTCAGAGAGTGCTGCTAATAACATCAGGGTCATGGCTTCAATCCCTGTATGGGCCATGCACTTAAGAGTTGGACTTTATGAATTTTGAGAGTCCCTTCCAGCTCAGAATATTCTGTGATTAGAAAATTATTCTATGTCTCAGGAATTGAGAATCTTAGTTTTATGAACAGTACTGTTAAAATGCAGAAAATTGGCATCAGATGGTGTCACAATTTGCTGGCTACAAGTGACACAAATGAAAGCTCTAGAACATGAACAGTGGACCCACTTTTTAGCTTTCTGAGTTTTGAAAATATTATTGAAACAAAAGATGGAACTCCCTCATGGTGATTCGATAGTTAAGTGTGTAACTCCTTGCAAAATTCCTTGTGGGAACAAAATCTGCATATGGGTTGCATGGAGAATGGATCCATCCACAGACATACATCTAGTAAGGTTACGCAATACACAGGAAACACCCAGGAGGTGCTCGGGCTTAGGAGGACCTTGGGCTGCAAACACTCAAAGGCTGTAACACCCTGAAGAGGTGTCACTATGTCACTGTACTGCAATTACACATTTCCCACAGGCATTCATAATCAGTCAAATAGGGCACAGGGTAGATAAAAACTTTACTCTTACTGAGACCAGCACCATTATTGTCTGTCCTTCTGTTGCTGGTAAACTTATGAGAACTTATTCATTTGGATATCCGACAGTTCTGACATATTTTCAGAGTACAGCTGTGTATCTTCCTCAAACACGGCCATGTAAATTTTTCTTCTTCAAATGAACAAGTCCAAGCTCCCAGTGAACACTCTGCATAGCTCTAAGAAGATAATTAATCTCTCACTACGTAAAAATTAGAAATGTAAAAAAATCCTTTTTATTTATTTAACTTTACTGCTAGAGCTATATTATAAATAGAAACTGAAAGTCATACACATAACTTGTATGATCAAGTGCTAAATTAGGTGTAATATATAGTGTTTCTGTGGATTTTCAAAGAAATTGAGAGTTTCAATTTTATTATACACTGAATTTGTAAAATCAATAATTTCTACCAAAAGGTAGAAATGCTCCTGAAAGCAAGGAGTATTTTTAAATTTTTTAAACCTGCCATTATTTTTTAAATTTCTAATTACAAATCAAACTACCCACTGTATAGAAGTTATTCAATATAGTAAGAACCAGATGCAAATTATTTAATCTTGTTTTACAGTAAGATCTACTCAGTCATTCTGAAACCATTAATGGAATTGTCCCAGATTTACTGACCAAATCCTGGTGAAAAAAGGGTTTTCAAGGCTGGAATCAAAATTCTGGAACTCATAGCATCATATCCATTTTAGGAAAAATGACAGTGGCTATCCCAGAATGAGGGAGACTGGTGCTCAGTTTTCGTCTTTCACTAAACAGCATCGAAGTTTAATTTTCCACAAGAACACTATCATCAGCAACATACTCTGATATTTGTCATGTTTACATTGTTCAGCTAGAGCTGTTTATAAAATGCATAATAAATTAACTAATGAGGAAGACTGACTCTACTCTAGTTTTTGGACATCCACCAAAGGAAAAGAAGCTTGTTTTCCCGCCCCCATTTTTTCATGAAGCTTGGAATGACATAAAGAGAGAAGATTGTTACATCAAATGATACTAACATTACAATGGGAGAGCAAGGAACAGAAACAAAAGAAATCTAGTGAGTTGCGTGCAAGAAAGAGAAACAAGAGTTGTGTTTAATTTCAGAATGGTCTTAGGAGAAAACAATTTTTTGGTTACTGACTAGTGTGTTATACAGAGAGCTTTCCGTTTTTCTTAAAACTGGACATCGCTAATTATACCCAGAGGACTAAAATTTCTTAAAAAAAAAACAGGCAGATTTTTGCTATTTCCTTCAGTTCTAATCATCTCACATATGGCTTGGAAATTCAGCTGGTGAGTAGAAAGCTTTGTAAAAGATACAAAGGAGAAGAAGCAGAAAAGCAATTAAATATGAATAAGAGGACATGACACAGGAAAAGAAAAATAGATTGAAATGTAAGATAGAATATTCTAAATAATGTTACAATCAGTTTAAGTGCATTCACAGGGTAAAAGAAAACTGTACCACAAAAAATATTGTGAGGAATTGAAGACTGAGACATCCTAGTGCTCTTTGTTCATTGCCTTCACCTCACAATGGCAATTGTTCTGACTGATGAAGTGAAGAAGTTTTCAAGAGCATCCCTCCACAGCTTGGTCAATCAAATTTACAAAACAGCCAGTGAAAAGATAAGAGAACAATACAAGGCATGGTGACAGCCTAAAGACTAAAACAATCTGTCTCTGCAAATGGTCCTATTACAAGTTAGAGTTATTTTGCTTCTGGCTCAGTAAAAAAACCAAACCAAAATAGCAAAGCAGAGAGCTGACTAAGATGACTAATCAGATAAATATGAGTATTGTCCATGGTTACTCTGCTTCTAGAGATGGCTAAGAAGCGTAAATGACACATTACAGAAAATATTTCTTCTTTTGACCTTACATGTCAGGATAGTTATTACACCTGGAAAAAGCTATATTAAATGTCAATAAATAACATTTTAAATTACATTGCTTCTAACAGCTGCACTCATAAGTTCAAAAGAAGGTTCCTCAAAAGAAGGTCCTCAGACAGTCCTTATTGACTTAATATAGTAGTATCTGTTGCTCCTTCAGGGAATCATTTTATGGTTTGATGAAGCACTTATTTATCTGTACTGACACCTCTCAAGAAAGGGGATGTATGCAACTAAATGAAGTGTAAAAGATTCTAATAGTTGCAGATAGACATGTATACAAACATGCATACATTGCAGTAAGCTTTACATTATGCTTAATTCAGAGGCAAAAAAGGATTCAGAGAAATAGCTAACTCCTGGACCTGATAGCAGTGTAACACACTCCTAAGGATTCTGAGGGGAATTTTCCCCAGTTTTGGGAGAGTCTAAAATTTTCCTCTCCAGCATCATCACAGCATTGCTCTATTTCCTACCTTCCTCCTTACCAGACTGAGGCTTAAGAATACAGGCTTTCAAAATTAGTAAAAATACCTTAAGCATCAGAACAGATTTTTTTTCCCCCCTATATTGTAAACAATAGCTAACCGGCTTTATTCAGAGTAAGCAAATAATGTGAGTGAAAAGAGCAAATCCTGTGAAGAATAGCCATTTGAATAAAAGATAGGCAGGCACATGGCTCAACACATGCCTTTCCACATGTGGTCAGATGGTTCAGAATTTGATTTGAAAAGAGATAAGCTGTTCATGTCATTCCTTGTTTGATTAACACATCCATTGCTATATCTGACAACAGAGATTCAAGACCCATCTGCAGTTTTATTCCCTCAATATGCTTGCTACAAATTGTTTTATTTTCATATTACTTTACCATTTTTTAGCAATCTGAACGTCCACATATTGAGTGACATGAGACAGTATGTTTGGAGAGCAGGTTCACATGAACAACTAAGTGGGCTCAGCCCAGATAATTCCTTTAAGCCTGAGAAAAGACTAAATGACAACACTACAGAGGCATTACTGAAAGGCTGTCATGAACTTTAAGTTGGAAAAATATAGTTAATTCCAAGGAGATTACCTTTAACTTCAGGTGGCATGAGATTCAGGGGCACATTGTATCTAATGTTTCACAAAGGCGCCAGCACAAACCAATTTCTTAGAAAAAGGTATACTGTTTTTGACTGGAACAACAGGAATTGGTTTCATCCACAGCATTCCAGGTATTGCCTCAGAAGACCTTTTTGCCACTATATTTTTGGGTGTCTTGAAATATTTGTAACATTGAAATATAATTACGATGAACTGCATGAAATTAATTTCTTTGAAACTGGACTGTGCAAAGACAATAATTGTTAACAAAGAGAGTTTATAATATTAATCAACACTACATTTCTCTGTCCCTTTGGGACAGACTGCAACTTGCTTTTGATAACTGTGCAAAGGCTGAAATTAGAAGCAGCAAAAAGAAGGGCAACATAAGGAGACCTCAACATGCTACATCTAAGTTAATTAGAACAAACAATAAACCATATGAGACAGTACAGAGTATGATCCCCAGCAGCAATTCCTGGAATAGCTCTACTACGTCTTACTAATTGCATTCAGTTGAATGTAGCTATAAATTATAGGGAAAAACAAATAATTTTTGCAGATGAAAATGTTCAAATAACCTGTTTTGAAGAATGCCTTGGCAGAATTTGTTGCATTGTAATCAAGAAGATGATGAAGAAAATTAAAAACCAGAGAAAAGAGGGCCTGAATTTGACCTTCAAAGCCATTTCATCTGGAAAAGAGTTTTCAATCAATGACAAGTTGGTACAGACTGGCAATACCATTTTTTTTGATATTACCTCACTGGATGTACAGGTGTCTGGATAAAGGAGGTTGGAAAGCTTTATCTACCAAAATTTGTTGATTATTCTTACTTCATTACAAGCTAATATTTTCCCCTTTTTCTGTCACTTGAAAACCATGTGTTCTTTTGCTAATTAGTGAGGTTTTGTTAACAAAGACAGTGTACCATGAACTCGCATACAGCACACCCAAAAAAATGCACTGGCAATAAAAGTTACTTTCTTCTTCTTGGTATTCCTTTCATTTTCTATTTCACTTCTAGTAATTCCAAAACTTTTTATAATTGAAGAAACAAGGCTTGAAGAGTCTACATAGACATCAGAGTTTGATCTTTCATATCCGCTCTTAATAAATGAGACACTTGAATAAGAAAGTAATGTTGACAAATACGTGACCTACTTCGAAGAGCAGCTTTACTATTGTCACATAAAGAAACATTCCTGCATGAGAATAAATTCTGACTGTATACAGGAATGCACCATAGCCAAGAATTTTAGGCCTGATCTCTGAAAGAAGTTTCTAATTCTAATAGGCTGTATTTCTCGATTCTCCCAAAAGAAAAAGACAAAACTACAAGTTTTGAGCTTTTAGGGCTGCTCTTGCTTCTGAAATAGGGCTTGTGAGACAGAAAAATTTTGTCAGATATGTACTATAAAGAAAGATCTAAGGACAATTATAGAAGGAATCGAAGGTGTGACTGAAATACAATTTTTTCAAAAGTAAAAGAAAAAAAATTATAGTCTACACATTAAAGATTAAATTCTTGAATTGTTCATTCCAGGCTGTTTGAAGGAAAAATGTAGCCTGCCTAGATGTATTAAATGTCTCTCACAGTCAGAGAACATAGCAGATAAAAGCAGTAACAGCTACTTTAAGGTCCTCTCCAGTGGAGACAGCCTTTCTAACTAAGAGATAAACTCAGTAAATACTTCTCAGTACCACAACAAGATGAGAAAAAATGGTATCCTCGTTTACAATGAATGGCAATACTGAACTTATTGAAAATGTACAGATTTTCATGGGCTGAAAATAAAGATTGTAATGAGATTACCTTCAGACATCTGCTGGTATTTTTGCTGCATACATGAATCTGAGTACAAACCTATCTTGTGAGCTGAAACAGAATATGAACCTCTGCAGAACTGTCTTTTTAATTTCACAGCCCAATTATACTTGGGACAAGAAGACATAATGAAATTATATGGATTAGAGAAAGATCCATTATTTTGACTGATCAAGTAAAAATGAAAAAGAAAATCATCCAGACTGACAGTTTCAGCTGCAAGCGTTGATTGTGCCAAGCCAGTGTTACCAAAAGGCCACAATTTTGTTGCCTTCCATCTTTAAGATTTACGGTTTCAAGAGAACTTGAGGAACATAGAAAACAAGGCAGAGAGATCTCTTAGGTAGGCATTTCCCTGAAAGCCCAGGCTGCCCTCTCCTGGAGCGAATAATTTTGCACATCTGTGGTCTCTGTTCATGGTCAAAGTAACATGAGGAACATCTCACAAACAAAAATCACCTGATTATCAGGTATTTAATTTTTCATGTGTGTTATCTTACAGAACACCTACTAAATATGAATTTAGATGATGAAAAAAATCACACGCATCTTGCTGGGACAGTTGCCCACAGAAATGACTCCCTGTGCAATGAAGTGGTCTCACTTTTAGTACAGTAATTTATTATAGTACTATGTGTAGTAGCTGATATTACTGGGATGCACTGGCCTCCAGCTTGAGGTGAAATGCAATGCTATGAAAACATGACCATTCACTTGGAATTCAAGAATGCTTCTCTGATGTCAATGATCTAGCACCAGACAAAGCCCTGAATAGAGTTCACACCAACGCTGCATTCACACAGTCTGCCCAACACACACTGGAGAGACAGAAATATTGCCAACTTGTTGCAGGTTCTTCCACCAGTTAAAGTTCAAAACAAAGGACAGAACTTTTATTCTTACAACAGGAAACCTGATATTAAGGTATCTGCTGCCATCCATGCATGCAACATACCTGGTTTGTCTACTCTACAAGGCTATCTGATGCCAGAGCTGAAGCACATATTTATCATTGTATGTGACCTGTTCTGTGGATAACTAATCAGAAATGTTGACATATACTGTCAATCAGATAATATGTCTCAGATATTAAATATATCTGTGAAAGTGTTCCATGTTTTTCTATTTGATAAAAATACACTTCTTAAAAATCAGGACCCCTGTTTCAATTAGGTGATGTAGGGAATTAGCAAACACTAAGACTAAAACTGTGATCCCCAAACACAAAATGAGCCATCAACAACAGGTTGATTCTTTGGTAGCAGACTACTAAAAGTAGTCTAGACCACCTGAGGTAAAGGTAAAATTTTTAGAATAATTATTTTTTGTATTCATCTCTTACTTTTATCTGAATTATAATGAATCATTGCAAAAGAAGAAAACATGAAAAGCACCGTAATTGAGTAGGGAAATACTTATGCCTTATTTAGATGGAAGTTTCTGATTTAGAAATCCTGTAAAAAGCATTTAAATTGTTTCACTCAAATGCACACAAATCTTCAATTAAACTAACCAGTATTTTAAGATGCAGACTTTCTATTAATTTTCAAAAGGTTATATTTAGGTCATATGGTGAGTTGTATCTGTTATCACTGTAGATCATGAAAAGAAACAAGGGACCTTTCAGTGCAACAACAGCTAGCTAAAGCAGAGAAAAGCTGTAGCAGAACACAGAACAATGTTTCTGCTGCTCCTTGCTGACCATTATTATTCCAGGTTCAGCTTTTAATATTTTAGATAAGAGACAAGCCTTAAAGATTTCTCCAAGAGAGACAATTTTGATCTGTTCCTTCCAGATTTTGTTATTCTCTTTCCACATTACTACTCCTTGTCTCTTGCAGAGTTACCATGCATCATCTATCAGTAAGGAGTCAAAATTAACTAAATGATCAAAATAAGATATGGGTTTTGTCATTCGGAGTAATATTGTGTCTAATATGGGATCCTGTATATTACTTAAATAATTCCAGGATACCAGCTGAAAATGGAGGGCGGAATTGTAATTTTACTGTAATTATTTCATTTACTAATGGTAAATTAAGGATTACTGATGGAAAAATGTACTATTGAAAAGCTTGTCGAAGATGCCCTGAACTTCAGTCATTTTGCCTGTTATTTTTTCTTAGCTTTTTGGTCAGAGATAAAAGGAAATTCAGCTTTCACTCAATCCATAAATCAAATCATCCACAAATTAGAAGCATAAAATTCTAAGAGGCAGGACCTTATAGTCCCAATCTCAGATAAAATGGAAAGCAGTAATTAGAAGTTACTGAATGTAGTCCATTGTAGATTCAGCCAAAGAAGATAAGAGTCAAGCGAATCCAGATACTGTGAAGAACTTTAACAGAATTGTGTAACAGCAAAAATCTGGAGAAGTGAATTATCTAATGCCAGTGAATGTTCTTTCTGTTTTCTTATCTTTGCTTTTAAGCATCAAGAATATTTAGTATAATTCAACTACCCGGAATAAAATTGTGATTGCTGAGGAGAATTTACAGTAGAAAAAAAAACAGTAACAACCAAAACATTAAAGAATCAAATGACCCCAGACCTAGGAATAAAAGATACCATTCAAATTGCTTCCCGTTAAGTTCAAAAATATTTTCTATATCCTTGATATAAGCACCTTCTTTTAGTTTCAAAGATGACTTATATTATCTTTGTTTATATTATAATGCAAAAAACCAATATGAATAATCTCTGATCATTTTAACTCTCTCTTCATCAAAGAAGGTAGGATTTCTCACTCTTATTTCACAATAGCCCTAAACATACAGTTTTCTATTGATCTAGCTATGAAATTATTTTTTTTTTTAAATCTACCAACTAGGAATGAAAAGGATTCATCTTGTTTCAAGACCAATATTACAAAAACCAATTGATAAGTTTGCACTGAATCTTAACATTTTTATTATTTTTATTTTACAGTAATCTACTCCTATTTACATTTTAAATACAATACCCTTTTAAACTTGATCTGCAGATCCCATAAATTAGCTACCAAAGACACTTGTTTCATATCATCACTTTCCTGATGTTATGAAACAAGTGATGAATACTATACCCTTCTGCCACAAATTTAGCCTAAATAAAGCAACTTCTATATGGAATTTGAAAGGACAAAGGTAAAGGTTTGTTTTGCTGACAATTTCCCATTCTTGAAGCTTTGATCTGTGAAAAAGGAAATACTTTAATCCTTTTTACAGCATTTTCATTATGTAAATCTCTGTTTACAGATAAAACCTTCCTCGTTCCATCACTCCATTCAACTCTTATCATCAGAGCAAATACACTGAAGCTTTAATGAATCCCATCACTATTGAAGAAACAATCACAGCTTTCTTAGAAATCTTCTCTTCCTCATCTTTACTGGTGGTTACATAATGATTTCTAATTACACTTTTTAACTTAAAATTCTTACTGGAGTATATTGACCACACAATGATGAAAGTAGATGTATGAATCATCATCATTTCAAAAACTAAATTACCTAAATTCCAGGCAAGTCTGGAAATTAAAGGTTTCTTATTCAAAATGTAATATTCAGGAAAAAAAGTATGCCTCATAATACTGGTCATAAAATTATCAGAACTCTTTGTAGAGTAGTAAGAAAAAAAATCAGGAATAATTCTACGTATTTATAATAAATGTATTTTACTACCAAAGACAACAGCAATTACAAGTTAAACCCAAAGACCTAAAGTTTTATAAAGCTTTGTTGACAGACAAAGTAAGCTTTTTTCTTATACCTGTAAGTTCTTTCTCTTCAAGACTGTATTCCAGAGATCCAAAGGAATAATTAGCTGGACTGATTGCAGGAGTAGAAATAAAACTTGCACAGCCAATGGTTGGGTTGATTTCAAAATAATTGTGGCCGTGATTCATTCGGTGAAATTCCAGAGAAGATACTATGGATGTACGTTGCTTTGGCTACAAGAAAAATAGAAGGTTGCCATGAAAAATACAGACTTTTTCTATAGTTTTCATCACTTGATATTTAATAAACCTATTTTTCTTTGTTTTTACTTTTTTATTTGGCTCAAAGGTTATAGTAGTAAAAATCATTTCATATGACAAGCGTATGTGTAGAGATATTTTCCTTCTAAAATCTAGATTAATCTTTATTAGAAAAAATGCATGTCTTCATTATAATCAATTTAATTCAACATAAAATAGGCCTTTACAACCTTACATATAATAATTTCAATCATCTTTTGATAAGAAAGGGAGCTCTTCACCAGCTGCATTGCTGGGTACATCTTGCAAAACAATTAGACCGCTGATGCCTGTATAATGAAGTTTACTAAATAATATCAAGTGCCCATCACTTGAAAGCCACCCTCTGCTGTTTATTCCATTTATGAATGTGCCTCAAATATTCAAAGACTGAAATGTCTGGAAGCTTAAGGGGAAAGCGTCAGCTTGAAAAACCTACATGAAAATCAAACTTTCTGCATGAGTTTTCATGCAACAGCTAAACAACTTGGTACTACTTTATTTCAAATATTTACTTTCAAAGGAAACCTCTGAGGAGACCCCATTTAATGGTTGTGCTTTGGATTGCAGAGCAGTTTTAAAGCATGAGAAACTAATTTCTTTTGGGTGGATCTACACCACCAGGTGTAGAAATTAAATCTATATAATGTGTTCATCAGGTCAGCAACAACTTTTTCACTACATGGACTTGTTCTCATTGCACTGCACTATGTACTAGTGCAGGCATAACCTTAGTGGTCAATATCACAGCTTTTAAGCCACAGACCACTGCTGGTTTGCAATGCCATGTTAAATAGTCTGTTGCAGCACTCATCTGGTTCCATACCCACAGTACCCTAACCCCAGAATGCTCCTTGCGGCCTCAAGATCAGTGACCTGAAACATTAAACACCTCTGAAATAGAGGAGGCCCTGCATCCACGTTTATAGTTGTTTGTATATTTCACAATAGAGAAAAACATCTCAGGAAATTCTGCCTTGGAAAACCAAACCTGGACAAAAATAAGAAAAAGACAATAAAAGATGCTTCATCTCTTCTTGTTCTAGCATGTCAGGTTTAACATGTCAGAATATTTGTAAGGGTCAAAAATTTGTTCCTTTTTAGTGTCATGACCTAATTATTACCTTTGGGAACATAAGACCCTCATTGGACCACAAAGGTATTCACCATCCCTTACCTGTTAAATCTATCAATATTCCAGTGGAGTGATTTTCAAATTTGTTTTTGGTCAATTTTTAGGTTACAAGTCCTGCAATGCTTGTGTTATAAATACTGAACCAGGCTGTTTTCACTAAAAATTCACCCTTCGTATTGGAATGTCAGACAGAAAAATTCAATAGAATTAGGTCTGTATAATGTTGATTATTTTTTCAAGTTGTATTAGGCATCATATGAATTAACTGTGTCATGTTAAAAATGATAAAAAGGGAAATTTTGGTAAGCATTGGGAACTCATCTATGGTCTATTGAGCGGACTTGCTTTCTTTCATAATTAAAACCAGTTTCTGCTTTGAAAGCCTGACTCCTAGGTCTAGTAATTTCATGGGAGAGGTAAATGAACAGGGACAGACTCCAGCATCAAACAGTGTGGTTGGAAATCATTGTTTGGGATCTGAGCCAAAATAACTCAAATCAGACCAAAAACATTCATCTGTATTAATTAAATCTAAATGGCACACTTTTGCTTGACAACAGACTCACGAATGACCTAATTATTTCTAAAACTGAAAATGATGTCTGGTCATTTAGAAGTACATTTCTGGCCCTTTCCCAGCAATGGTGGCTTTGCAGATCTTCAGGACCTGAACTCCTGTGTTGAAAAGGGAGTTCTCTTAACATGAGGTGTGGTGTCTGGTTCTCTTAACATAAGGTGTGGAGTTCTCTTAACATGAGGTGTGGTGTCTGGTTATTTTTGAGCCGAGACAGTTCCTGACTAAATGTGCAGCTGGAATGGTCCATCTTTGTCTCTCAAAGCAGCTCCAAAGGCAACTGCCCTGGCCTTTGTCTAGCCAGCCCTCCAGCCACTGGTTTGTCTGTGTGCCCCTTTCTTAGAGGCAGAATAGCAGCATCTGATACACCATTTGGCCTTTCACTACCTTATTTTGGACTTGGGCACTATTATTACTGATTGAGAGAAACGTATCTCAGTTTAAAGTCTTTCCAATCTAAGGCTTCTGCAGAAAACCTCTCTCAGTGTCTAGTACTGCACAGCACTACACTGCTGCAACATATTTGGAGTTAACAAGGTCTATCCATCAACATGCGCCAATAATTTTTCTACATAATTAGTCAGGAATCCAGCATCTAAGCCTTTGTAGCTAACTAAGAAACTAGAGGAACTAGAGAAATTTTTTGCACTTTCGCTGCATCCTGTAAAATGTTATGCTGTTAAAGTACACTAGTTGTTCATTAATATATGCTATGAGAGCCTAAGTAAACCAGTTTGTGCTGAGTGTACCTCTCTGCCTTTATTTCTCTAAAGCACTATTTGCACAAAAAACAAACTAACAAAAAAACCCCCAGTAGAAATGAATCAATCTTTTTTTACAGTTAGGATTAAATTCCATTCTCAATTTCATCAACCAAATTTCCAGCACAGCTATTTACATGTACCCTAGGTATTTAAGCTCCCAGATTGGCTAGATCCCCACTCAGTTGGGATCTAGCCAATAAAATCACAATCTAGTGTGTGTACCATCAAGAGTCCAGAGAACAATTCACCTCACCCCAGTCCCCTTGGTATTGATTCCCTTGCCTTAATGCAGGTATCTCCCATCACTGCAGATTCCTTAGGGCATCCCACCTGGCCTCCAGCAGCCATTCAGAAGAGTGCAGGTCTCCATTATATCTGCCCTGTACAATACATGTGCATTTCAAAGACATCTCTATAGCACCTTGAATGACATTAGATTCCTACTTTTAAGTAACTGAATTGAATCCTGCAACTGTCCTAAGCATGATGGGAGATTAGGACTCTAAATCAGACAGAGATTCTTATACACAGAAATGAAAGCAGAGTGTTTCAGTCACAGATTCAATCTCACATCCAACTCACTCCTAGAAACATTCTAGAAATCTTTTCTTAGAATCTGACATCAAATTCCAGTCTTACTGGCAGTAATTCCTGATTCGGTTTGCTGATTGCTCCTGCCAAAGCCACTGTTTAACTACATTTACCAAGAACTCTTGAGATTGTTTCTGAAAAATTCTAAGATTATTTACTATATTGAACACCATAACTCAGTCAAGGGTCAAGATTTCATAGCTGTGAAACACAAACACAGAACTCTGTCCCAAAGAGATAATGCTTCCTTCATTCTTCAAAGCCAGCTTTGTCATTACATGCCTTCCTTGTACTAGTCCAAAGGTCTGGACATGCTTAGATAACCCTTGTGAAATTCTGGCATACTTATGGCTTCACCTTACCCCAAAAAGCATGCTACATAGCATGCAGATTTGTCCTTCAGTAGATTTTGATTCATTGGATTCATTCATTCATTTAGTGTTTAATCCACTTGTTATATGTAAATCTATTTAATGACCAATATTTACTTTTTAGGTATTTCTTCACAAATATTATTTCAATTGTCACAATACCAACCTAGAAAACCCTACACCATCCTAAAACAGCATATCAAATCAGGCTAATGAATAAATCTTTTCAATGAATAAGAAAAAATGTCAGTACAAATCTTTAAAGATAACAAGATTTAAATAACTGTTAAATCAGGTATAATAAAAATATTTTCATGTTCAGTCTGTAGTAAACATATATCAATGAAAGATACCCCTTTGACACTGCAAACACAGGAAAAGCATCAAAATACACATATTGAATTGCTTTTTAATTCAAAAGACAAGTAAAAACTTAGTCCTTCCATTAATGGAATTTGCATGCAAGTTCTGTAATGCTACCATGACTGGCATGTTACACTATAAGCAGGCAAGGGATCATTCAAATATTTCTTACAACATTTAGCAGAGGCAGTAGGGCAAAACTCCTTTCTCAATTTAACACCAAAATATTTCTTAAGCTTTGAAGTATACTCTGCAATACAAGCTTCTGACTTCACCTTCTTTTTCCTTTGGGATTTGTGTACATAGCACTATCATAGTCTTAAAAAAAATAATTTTCACAACACTTGGTACTATGCCAGAGCTAGCTGCCCCATTTTACAGATGCTGAGCAAGGGTATAGATCTTTCCCAAGGGACAGATATGTGGTTTTTTGAAACAATGAGAACCAATGGGCCGAAGGAAACTCTGCATTTGACAAAACCTGACAAATTCCAGCTGCCCTATGCAAGGTAGAAATTGGTTTCAGTTGCAATATATCATGCAGAAAATGTATGATGGAAGAGGGAACTGCACCTACATTCTCAAATCCTAGTTAGCACATAAAATACAGACTTACCAAAGAAAGCAAGATGCTGCAGCCCCTTCCCGCAGGCTCACATATCTCACATATTTAACACCATGTGAGTGCACTTATGTGGCCACTTAAATCCCGCATTTTGATACCTGCCCAGATGATTCAATTCTTTCAGTTCTCTGAATCACTCACCCCTTCTTCAGAAATTTTTCTTTCTTCAGCTTCCTTCTAAAATCTCATTCTACATACTCATTTTCCCTTTCATAGAATCATAGAAAGGATTGAGTTGAAAGGAACCTTTAAAGGTCATTAGATCCAAACCCTCTGCAATAATCTGGGGCATCTTCAACTAGACCAGGTTGCTCAGAGCCCCATCCAATCTAACCTTGAACACTTCCAGGGATTGGGCATCCACAAGTTCTCTGGGCATCTTTCTTCTTTTGTTTTCTCCTATCTATTGTTACATTCCTTCCAAATCTACTTATATTACTCTTAAAAGACCTGCACAGTATCCAGTTGATTCCAGTTCTATTTGGTGTTCCAAAATTTGATTTTCTGTTTTCTCTGTGGTTTTTGTCATCAAGGTCTCAAACTCCCTCATGGTCCCCTCTCACAGTCCCTATACCCCTCTCATTGTCCTTGAATGCCTTCAATTTTAACCTCTGTCCTCCCTTTCAAATGCAACTTTCACATGACTTTTTTGGTTTCTGCCTTTTGCCTCGACATTCCAGCATACCATCTCTGTTTCTGTCTTTGTCCCTTTTGCTCATGTACACTTACATAGAAGCACAAAACATTCAAAATTTTCTCAGTAAAATACAGCCTGTGACAGGACAGGCTTCCTTTTTTCTCCTGTCCCCAGTTTGATTTGCAGAAATCACCAGTTCTGATACATTCTCATCAATCAATGTTGCTGTCAAGAATTATTTGATTTATAGGATCTGAGCTAAGGTGATCAAGTAGCCTTGAAATTGCAAAAACTGGAGATTACAATGCATCTGTGTTTGATTTATCTATGTCACCTAGAAGTGCAAGACTATACTGAATTACTACTAGACTTCTGAATTAATTATTCTGTCAAGCTTCAAAATACTATGTTGAACAAGCTGAAGACACATTTTCTTTTTAACATGGTAAAATAATTTTCTCTTTTTTCATTCCACAAAACTTTATATTATATTACAACAACAATTAAAAATAAAATATAGGCAGTTTCAGCACCCATCTTGAGAGTCTTGATTTTACTTGTCAATAGTTTAATTAAGTTTAAGAGCAGAAAGCAGAAAATACAGAAGCTGGCACCTAATATATCCCAAGCAGCCACAACAGGAAGCTTGCAGGACTATGAGACTTAAAAAAAAAATATTAAAGAAAAATGCTTTCACTGTTTTTTAGCTGTAGATCATTTATGATACTAAAAGCATAATGCATTCTGAAACTAAATTGATTTTAATGACATCATAGTGTCAAAGTCCTAGCAAATTCTGTTTGATTGATTATTAATTTAGAGAAAGACACTGTTTGCATCCTGCATGACCAAGAAGTTCATATTACTTTAGAGAAATCTCATGGTCCCTCAGAATACTTGGATCACTCCCCTGTCAGTGCCATGCTCAGGAATGACACAGACTCAGCTCTTTCGTGTAGCCTGTGGTCAGGAAGCTGTGCTGTGTGACTCTGGGGGCCATACACAATGCTTTCTGCTCTCCTCTGTGTGTTATCCTATCTCTGCCTTGAAAGCCTCCCACTGGAATAAGTAATTACAGGTCAGAGGGTTGCTGCCCCTTCCACCTGTGGTCTTATCTCAGATGACAAACCACACAGGAAATAAATAAGAGAAAAAGTTGATCTCCCTCAGTTTCTATTTTCCTTGCCTTCTACTTTTATTTTAGTTGCAACCATATTGAAGCTGTGGGTTCTCAGGAGCAGCAATCCTGAATGCCAAAAACTGCAACACCTTTGGAGCAGTTTTCCTCCTTGATAGATGTGACCAGATTTTGAAGATACACAATTATACTTATCCTAGGAAAACATTGCTTGAAATGAGATCAAAATAGCAAGAGATAAATTTGATAAATAAGAGGAATGTTTCCTTCCTCAGACAGAAAAATGTTCTATCTTTCAAAGATTAAAATAGTATTATTTTCACTGAAACAGTTGGAAAATGGATGTAAGACCATTTTCTTCAAAAAAGCTCACCTTCCAGATGCTAGTAACATCCCCCTTTTCACCTGCAGATTATAAAAATTACTTGTATTCTGATATTTCTATATCATAAATTTCGAAGGGCTGAAGTGATGGCTTTTTTTTCTAAGCTGCGTGCTATGGACATGCACATGTGAAAATGCATTATCAGATGATGATAAAGGTGATCAGATGGCTGCATAACTGAGGTGCTCAAAAGCCCCCATACTAACAGAAACAAATGAAAATGCTAAGAATATAATGTAAGAAACCGATGAAGGCACAATAGATAAGGCTTTAATCTTCCATATTCTGAGTGTGTTACTGTTTCCAAGTATCATGTGTATTAGGGCAGGGCTACTGGCATGGATTTGCTCACACCCCTACAATTAAACTTCATTAGGTGTCACAGAAGGGTCTTCAAGGCAGAATTATCTACCAGGAATGATGCTTGCTCTATTCAAATCACAAATCAGGCCTGACAGTGGATGTGTTTGGAGAAAGAAAATTGTACACTACCAAAATTGTACCCGGGACTGTGTCCATAATTCAACAGTGTAGATGACAACTCTGCAAAGCTAAAGCTCATTTTACTAGCATAGTTCCTTTCAGTATCTGAACTACCTTTAAAAACAGTAGTTCACCTGTCTGTTACATATAGGAAAAATGTCTGTTCATATAGGAAAAATGTTCTACATTTCTGCATGATTTGTGTTTATATTGAATCGGGAATCACAAGAAAATCTCTCCAGGCAAGAAACCAATTTCAACCAAGAAAGACATATGCACATACAGGTGACATTCTAAAACTTAACATTCCTCACAACAGAGTGTTATTCTGCTTTAATTTATACTTGTGTTTTAGTATCCTGTTGAACTGTAATTAAATGCACTAACACACACTGTTTGCTGTTTTCATTAGTACCATGTACTGGGTAGATGTATTTATGTTTTCTTATTAGACCTAATTAAAATATATAAATAGAATTATGTTTTATAGTTACTTGTCAAAGGAGATCTTTTACAGTGCATCTCTTTAATAATATTTTGTTTAATGTTGTTATTAAGTAGTCACAGAGTATCCATTATGCTCCAAGGATTGTTTTTTTCCAAATATTCGCCTTTGGAGCCGTAACACATCTTCTGCCCATGAATGCTGTGGTAAAACAGGTGAGTGTGGGGGGATGTGTTCTGCGGGAGAGGGGTGTGTAGGAATCAATCCTGTGAGACAATTCCAACCATAACCTTTTTTTGTGTTTAGTACTCAGTATTCCAGAATAAAATCATTTCATAATGTCTGTCCTATTTTCAGTCATGCATAGATTAATTGCTAGCCACATCTTAATGGCATTGACAGTATACCTCTTACTCTGCTTTGCTCCCCTTTTTTCAAGGGCTATTTAGGAGCTTTATTTTTTATTCAACATCATTAGAATGAGAAGACATCAAACGGTGTGCAGTAGATTTGTATAGACATTCCCTGTCACAGAGAGAATAATCTGAAATATATTTACATAGAATCAAGGTCACTGACTGCTGACAACCACCTTAATGTACTTGCAGCCCTAAGAGATACACACAACACTGGAAACACTATGACATCTTGAGAAAATTTCCAGACCAGGCACACAAAGGATGAGCACTAAATCTAAAGATTTAGTGCTCATCCTTTGTGTGCCTGGTCTGGAAATTTCTATAGTCCATGTGTGGACTATAGAATATAGTTTTATTTTAGAGGGTTTGGGGAATGCTCCCAGAACTTCATAAAATCATGTACACAGGAGTAGCTTTTACCTTGGATATGATCCCCCACAAAATCATAACTCTCTGTAAAGTTTTTGTTTTTAAGTCTTATCTGCCTCTTGGGCTAAGCACAGACAGGGCACAAAGTCCAGCACCAAAACACAGCAGCAGCACAAGTGTGCACCTGAACAGGAAGCACCGTGTGAAGAAAGCACAGTCTTTCTTCACAGTGATTTTCCTGCGAAGAAAAGTATTTTCCTTGAGGAAAAGCAACCTGGCTGAGCATGTTGTAAGTGGAGCTAAGCACAGAAAGCAGCTCATAGGACAAAGAAGGTCCCTGCACCCCTGCTGTCCTGTGATCTCATTCAGAGAGTGGAGAGAATTTATTGCATAACATTGTTCTCCAGCCCTCCTTTTTGTGGTAAAATGGAACAAAACAGATTTTCTGTGTATGTGTTGCAAAGCAAGTTCAGTAGATGCAACACAGAGTTCTCATGGTGCTGTGTACTGGTGCAACAACCTCCAGCAGGGATTTCGCTAAGCTGGCAGAGTTGGGGAGGGATGTGCCAACTCAAGCCAACTGCAACAAGGCGTGCATTTCATTTGTGAATAACTAAGGAAACTGCAGCATGGTGCTGGTATAGGGGAGGAACCAGGCAGACATCGTTTCAATGTTTCAACGTGGGGAAACAGTCACACTAATGCCCTTGAAAAATTCTGTTTATGGAACCATTAGTTCTGAAAATTTATTTTCTGGAACTGTGATTTTCCGGAACTGTGATTTTCCAGAGTTTCCACTCAGATTATTTTTGTTTGTGTTCAAAGTAATTCCTGCCCCTACCAGCAAAAAGAATGATAAATAATTTCAATTAATGTAAATTATTATCACTTTTTAAGTCAGCTAAGGAGGTTCTAGAGCACACATCTCCTACAGATGGTCTGTCCATTCATGTCCAGGCTGACACAGGGACTGGAATGTCCTGGTCCTGGTCTTTCCCTATGCCTTGATGAACCACATATACACAGGTTTGACAGACACACTGTGCATGCAAAAACTGCCATACACCTGGTAGCCCAAACAAGTGGGATAGGTCTATCAGAGGCTACAATTGTCCTGCAGGATTCTGCTAGAACTTGGAGAAAAAGGAGACAACTTCTTTTGCCTACTAATGTTTAAACTATTAGCTGCTACTATATTCATAGATGTCTTAGCCAGATGAATGAGGGGCCATAGATTGAATTGCAACTTTGCTTACAGAGGTTAAAAAAAGATAAATGGGAAAAAAAATTGATTCCTGTAAAGACAGCGCATCCATATTGATAAGAAAAAAAATATATTATGATGAATAGATTATTGCAGATCTTAGCAATAAAACAAGAAAGAACAAGATTATGAAATTTCATCATGTCAGAAACACTGAAATTCTTTGTTCCTTTGTCCTCCTACCAGAAACTCTCTGAATAGCATTGAAACAACACTTTTAGGAAATTGGGTTATTCACATAAACTAGGGAAAATACTAATTCATTATAGATAAAATCAAAGCAACTTTTAAACAATCCACATTTTGACATCAAAAGCTGTACCTACAGTAAGCCATTTGAAACATATCTTAAAAACACAAGAAGACAATGTGCAAATGCTGGACTACATTTAATAACTAAATTTAAAGGTGAGAAGTCAGAGTTCAGTTTTATGAGAATTGGCCCAAGACCCACAAGTAAATAACACTGCCAAAAGAAACACTCTTATAGGGAAAAAGGTGCTTTTTCTCCCTCTATGGATATAGTTTATTTTTTCAAATGGAGCTGAACAAATAGATAAGGAGAAGCTTATTAAATTGAGTAGGTAATACAAAAAATACATGAAACATCACAAGCACTTTAGTTTTTTTCAGGCTTCACCCAGACTGAGAGCTACAGGAACTGTGATAGAACAAGCTCCATTTTACTGTCACTTTCTAAAATTACAATCTGATAAGGTAAGTAATATCTTACTCTATGTACTAATAAAACTAAGTTAAAACTTGAAGGAGACTTATCTACTTGTTCTCCTACCCCATCTTATTTTGGATCCCATGTGCTGTGAATATACACAGCAGCATAAGTCCTTAATTTCAAAGTGTATTACTTTCTCAAAGTCTCCATTAACTAGCAATTCAAGAGTTAAAAACTTAGTAAATCTCATCTGGACAATCAGAAAAAATAAAAAGGTCAAGCAATTCCAGACCTGAGCTAAATTCTGTTTACTTATTTTCTGCAAATATGAAACTTTTTACAAAACTTTTTTTTTCAGAGACTGACCATGGGAAAATTTGAAAAGAAGAAATTTATTTGCAAAATACTAGATCACAAGTACAAGCCATAGCTAAGGTGCACAGATAGAAGAGCACACAGATCCTTGAGATACTATTGTTTGTCAGCCTCAGGACTGAAGGTAGTAGAGGTGGGTGGCATTGTGGCACTGAACTTAATACTCAAATACCTCCAGGGATGATCATTCCACCGGGTGTGATCCATTCCAGTGTGTAATCACCCTTTCTGTGAAAAAATTCTCTCTTATGTCTAGCCTAAACTTCCCCTGATGGACCTTAAGACTGTGTCCTCTTGTCCTGGTTGCATAGAAACACAGTGTTTCTCCTCACTGCTGGTAAGCCAGTATATGTTCAACCCTTCAGGAAAGATAAGTAAGGCTACAAATAAAAATAACTATATGTGCTGAAAGACCAGACTTCCCAGGCAGTTCCATCCAAGCTGCCAAAGCCTGCCTCATGCAAACATGGCTGTTGAAGCATTTCCCATTCTGCCTTTACTGGCACTTTCCTGTGCTGGATGCACAAGACATGAAAAAGGGAAAGAAGTGACAGCTGTTTTGGAAATCTATATGATCCTTGGTTTAGATCTCTTAGAAATCAATTTTGCTAGAAAAATGCAAAGAGGCCCTGGCAGCCAACAGAAAATTAATTATTTTGCATACATTGTGTAACAGTATTCATTAGTTTTACATGAATGGTGAGAGGTCAGTCAGGAATAGAATCCCATTGTGCTACTCTTCAAAGAGCTTGCCATGTAATTGAATGGAAGAAAGGAATTAAATATGCAGGCAGAATGAACACTAATGGTTAGCAAACAGCACATTGCAAATATCTACAGCTTCTTTGTCTAAATTCTTCAGTTGAGGTCTTAGGGGAAGGTGATTAGATGAAAAGCAGAAACAAAGAAAATAAAGAATACTGGGGGATGTGCATAAAACACATGAAAAAAGGAGAAGCATAAGGGGATCTGAATGCTACAGCATATCCAACTTGTCGTGTATTAGCACAGATACTTAAAAACATACATTATGCCTGTCTGCTGTTGTTTTCTGTACACGGAGTGTGCCATGTGTAGGGCCACGTGAGAGACATTTTAGGAAATGTGGTAAAGTTCTGACCATATATATCACAGAGCTAGCTTTTGTTCTGCAGAACGATGAGAACACTGTGAGTCAGTAAATGGAATAATTTAAATTTGAAAATAGCTCCTCAGAATCTGCTGAATCCATTCAGAGTTAACTAGCAGGAGAGCATCACCATGAAGTGTTCTGGGTCCATCTGTTGGCAATATCATGATGGAAACAGCTTTTTAAATGCTATTTTCAATAAGCTATCACACAACAGCTTGTTTCAACAATATTTCATTACCTTTCTGTTTGTTTGCCGCCTACGATAAAAAACAGCTTGGAGGGAAGGGAGCATTTCGGTACTATAGGCTGATGTAGGGTGGGAGGGACAGAGACACTACAGAAACAAGCAAAATGGGAAACAACTATAAAAATAAAAAATAGAAGAAACTGTAATTTTAGACTCTCTGCAATCTCGATTTAAACCAGCATGTGGAACCTGAACTGTGGTGGTGTCAGAAGGAGATGGCCTGCACCAGCCTGTCAATCGAATTATTGCAAGGTGACAGTGTCAGCCACAGGAAGCCAGTGGCTCCTAGACAGAAATGGCAACCGCGCCTAGTAATTGTCTTTAATTCTGCAAGACCTTCTCAACTGTGCACTCCAATGAGAACTGAAAGGAAAATTCACCTCCAACACTGTGACACAATCACATGTGTGGTACCAAAACAACCTGGCCTATACCAGTCCTAGGAAAATATCATGTGTCTATCAGCTTGCTCCTCAAGTAAAACAAGTGCCAGTGACATACTGATGGTACAAAGCCTCCATCCAGAGTGGCTCAGCTGCAGAGACCAGCTTAGCAATAAAGAACAGATGGCTGCACTTGAACCCAAAATTAGTAGGACAAGAAGTTCTTTTGGTTCACATTAAAAAAGTTTCACAATTAGTCAATTCAGCATGTAGTTGTCTGAGCTAGCTTTGGCACACCTAATGTCATGGCTTTTTAAACAAGGATATAGATCATCCCAAGGTTTGTTCTGACTTATCCCATGATCCCATGATTTTAAAATAAACTCCTCCATGCTGACTATATTACTGATTCAAGTTCTAATATGTATTTACTTTAAAGTTTTGGTTTTAAAGAGATGCACTCCTTAAAGAATTATATGGAGCACTCAAGTTTCCCGCACATTATGCATCTTGTTTCCCAAACAGTATTAGAAATATGGAAGCTCATAAGCAATACTGCATGGGAAAGTAAAAGAAAAAAGGTATGAAACATCATAACTTCATGCAAATGTAGATGCAGAGAGAAGAAAGTAAACCTGAAAAAGTAATATGGAAATAATACTGATAAAATCAAACCACAACCTTGAAAGAAAAGTAAGAGTATGCAAACAAGCAAAATACTACATAAGGAGTTCATTCATTCTTAGTGCCATAAGAAATATGTATAGATACCTCTCTGTACATTCGGGCTAATTTATAAAATATTTTATCTTCTTCTGCTACTAAGATGATTTTAAAGAAGACAAAGTATTTTGTGTCCTGTTTATGTCTTTGACCTACTCAAATGCATAAAGCCATAACATCCTCTTAGAATACGTGCATCACAGCCTGCTATTGAAAGGAGAAATACAACAAGTAAGAGGATGCTTATGGTGAGCACCTACCTGAGGACGTATGACTTTCACTATGTTTTTAAGTGCAGTGTCTGGTGATGGAGGAGAGCAGTCAGGTGTTGGGCCTGTGGAGCTGTTTCTATGGTTACCAGATCCTGGTGCGGTAATTGCTACCTGAGGTGCATTATCTGTGAATAAAAATAACATCTATGTGAAATTACAAATACTTTGTGTATTTTAAAGTAAAAAAGAACTTTGGAAACAGAAGGTTACTCAGAACACTATTTAAACTTTTAAAATCTAATAGAATTTAAATATATTTGTCAAGGAATATATTGCATATCTACACTTATTTTTTCAGCCCATACATTCATTCCATGTTAAGACAAGATACAGCATTCTCTCTGTACCTAAACAAAATGAGGCGGAAACCAAGCATGAATATTTTACTTTCATTACCTTGAATTACTGACAGCGAATTCAAATATTATCACTATAACAGGGGTGACTTGAAAAGAAGGTTTATAATGCAGCTTCTAGCTCATCCTGGAAAATCCTAACACATATGACCAAGCTCTACATATATCTTTGTGTTACACAGACACAAACTAACTTAGAATGTGCTAATACCCATCATTGACAACTTTGCTTAACACTGTGATCAGCATAACTGACCAGCTAAATTACATGAAAATATGCTCAGTTTCTCAGGTAAAATTTGCATCTTCCATAGAGTTCTGCACTGCAGTAACCCCCCTTCCAGCAGTACCTCAGCTATATAACCTACAGCTGGCTTAAAAATACCTGCACACCTGCATGTGTATGGGAAACTGCATGGGAAACTGCTCTTTGGGCATATTTTGATCTTACCATTTTATGGCACTGGGATGAACCATTAAAATGACTTAAAAACATTATTCTTACCTTCTCTAAATGTTCTTAATGCTGTTTGATCAATGTGTATTTAGTGAAAAACAGATCAGAGGGTAGAGAGGACTATGAAATAGCTTCTCAGCTGTGAGAGCACCCAGTCATTGGATTGACTTAGCAAAAGGCCAAAAACTACACATTTAATTCAGGCCTCTAGAACTGTGCTTTAATTCAGATTCTGGGGAAAGTGCCATTGCCTGTGCATGGTCATGGTGGTTATTACATTATCTGTGAATTTACTGAGCACTTTCTTTGTGAGTTACAAAGATGTTCTCCATGCTCCTAAATGTGCTGTTACACCTCAAGCACTGCATCAAGACAATGATGTCAAGTCTCATGTCTGTGGGCCTCAACTGACAGCCTGCAGGGTTCACAGAAGAAAGCAAGTTTTTTTTGTGATTGTGGTGGTTCTCCAATATGTGCTTCCACCCTGTGGACAAATCCACTCCAGAAAAACCCAAACATGAACAAGCAAAAGCAGCTCTCTCAAGCTGGAGAATTTTTGCCTGACCAACTTCTACTGGTACACACATGAGCTCCTCCCTCTGCACAAGTCAAAATGCCTCTGTGAAAGCCATGACAGAAGCTGCACTCTCAGTCCTACTAACCTGAAAGAATTCTTGGAAGGATAACAGAGATATTGAAAAGAAGGAAATACCCAGTTACATTAACAGAGATAATGTAGGATAAAGGGGAATAGTTTCAGGAAACTTGATGGCCTTTCCAACTTACAGATACTTTCACAGCATGAGTGATTGTAGGAAATCTGCAGGATTCTTCCTGCAGGAACACTTTGTAACTGGATGAGGTTTCTAATCAAAGTTTCTAATCAAATACAGTCTGACAATTTAGTCTTCTAAAACAAATGTCAAGCTGGAATGTTTTAGATTTCAGCAATACTGATACAACACTTAATGTAAGCATAAACAAAAATTCAGATGGCAGATTGGCAGATATCCAAAATGGAGACATCCTGTAGATAACCTCAGGTGTTACCTGACAGTGTGAACCCTCCCTGTTACAGAAACAGAGAAGTCCAACTTTTTTCAAAAGTATGTCATTGAAATTGCCAGTCCAAAAGGTATGCAGTCTTACCACACAGATGAATTCTTCCTGAATCCCCATAAATGTGTACAGAAAGCTTGGATCAGAAGTAATTTATTTAATAAAGTTATAAATACGTGTTGATACAATGTATCAAAACAATTTTAACACAGCCTTAGAAAAGAACTGAAAATGAATTCCCACAATAACATAACTGACATGGAAGAATTTTGACAGCATTTCAGAAAGCCTGAAGTCTCTCATATTCTTTCCTGCCTGACCTGGTGTCTAACTTTATAATGTTGCTCACATGCACCATGTAAATGAGTATTCTGTGATATGAAAGCCCAGCTCATCAAAGGAGGGATAGGGATTTGGCAAGAAGAGAAATCTCTAAAGCATTGCCATACTCTGAAAATTTCATAGTGAGGACAAAGGTTAGATATACTCTAAAAATCTCGCTGTGAGACAAAGGCTAGAGTAACACCTGAAGCGAGCTGAAAGTTTTCATGTCTTTTGCTCCAGACTATGAAACAGCATCTCCTTTCACTCTATGGACAGATAGAATGTCATCAATGAACCTCCCTTACTGAGGAATCAGAAAGTTTCTCTAAGAGATCCCTGCCCTCCAAACAAGGGACTACACTACTGTCAAGAAATGTGGGAACACAGGCACCATATACAGGAAGGTAAAAAATGAATTCTTGAGTGAGAAATGCTCCACATGAATCCAGCTAAGTGCACTTAGTGCACTTATTTACTCACTGGTGCGAGAAACAAACAGGATGATTGTCTCTGACAAACAGCTAAAACTATAAAGAACACAAACTCCTCCATACTCCAGCAGTCCCTGCCTTTCTGTCACTATTTCCCTGTGAGCCTGTGTGGCTGGGCTTAGCACAACTGCCCTTGAGCTACTTAGCACATGAAAGCCTTGCAAGTGAAATCAGGCAGTCTTGCTGCTGCAGAAGTAGCTCAAGGATGGATCACTCAAAGGACACATCCTAAGAAACACAGATTGGCGTTGATGGTAACAAATGCAATTGTCTCCCCACCAGTTTATTCTGTTTCAAAGCCTTGTTGACAGTCACCTTAGCTCAGTTTAACCACACTTCAAACATGCAGAAGAGAGTAACAAGGAGTCAAGCTATATGAGCAAGGCTTTGGTCTTTTCATAGGAAAAACTTCTTGTTGACCCTGTTCAGTAGTAGCTCTCTGAAGGCCAGGTTTTCTCCCTTCATATGTGCCACGAGTGACATTCTTGGGAAGAAAATTTACTGGAAGGCATACAGGAGAGGCAACAGGGCTGTTACATGCCCCACAGGACAGAGCTGAGAAAAAATTTTCAGGCTACAGTGTGTGAATACAACCATAACCAATTCAGCAATGTACACAATATGAAGCAAACTCAGAAAAGAGTAGTTGCAGATTGTCTTTCTCAGCAAAACTAGGCAGCAATACAAAAAAGAAAAAAAATCATGTTTATAGAGCCTAAAACAAAGCTTTTCAAAAAGAAGCTATAAATTCTTCTTTTTTTTGTAAACAGCCCAGAAAAAACATCCAACTGTTCAGTATTTCACACCTTTCCTTCTTTCTCAAGGGGCTAAGTGTCTGACATGCAATGATTTCTTGTAAACAATTTCTTTATTGTGGACAGCTGTTTATTTTCACAGTAGGATGTTCCCATTAGGTGACCAATAATGATTTACTACCTGGGTCTGCTCCATCAGAGAGAGAACAATACCATCAAATTAGTTCCTGCAACCAATTTGTAGGACCTGTTTATGTACACAGTACTTATAGTTTCATTAAGAGTATCTGAATTTATTTTCTTTGGAATTAAATGGTATAACAATCATTTTTAAATTTTCCTGGTGGCAAAACTAAGGCAATTTTTCCCCCTTCAGGTAACTATGATGGCAACACTGCAAGTTTCAGAAAAACATTTAATGGCAAGTAGAGCTTGGAAACTTAAGAACCTACCAAATTTACCTAGGAAAGATTAGTTCTCATGCTGAATTTCTGATAGGTGCTACAGACGGGGCCAACAGGGAAGTATTTACAATTGTCATTCTCTTCCAGTTCCTGGCTCACATTGCAATAATCTAGATGTTTCTGTGTAAGTCACATAACATCAGGTTTTAGGGATCATCTGGCAGCTAAAAACTAATGAACTGCAGCATGCTCTAACAATACTCCTTCCTTCCTACATCACACATGAGAAGTTGTCACAAGGTCTATGTGATTTGAGCTCATTCTGATTTTTGAAAATGCTTAAATGCTTACTGACGACTTGACATTCTCCATTTTCTTTATTTCAGGGCAAAGGAAATAGAACAGAACAAGGAAAATGCAAGAATGTGGTCTTTTAGTATATTGTAAGAGCAAACTAAGACGTTTTTCTAGGGCTGTCTTCTAAAATGTCAGACAAAAACATAAAAATGTCAACTGTTTAACTGAGAAGGTAAAAAAGAAGCCATATACAGGGAATTTTGCCTTTTCCTGTGCTGTGTGACATCAGTCATCGGTTTCACGTCTTTTTTCTTAGGGATTGCTGCACAGAGAAAAAGGCCCTCATGGATAATAAGAGACCATAACACCAGAGTTCAACGAGTGTTTCATCGACATTTTCATCCCTCTATCTATGTGCTGTGAGGACAAACCACAAACCACTCACTGAAACTTTTCTAAGGGATTATTTTTCTCATAATGCATTCAAAGAAAAGGCACCACATGTATACAAAGCCACAATATTAACTATCAGGCAATACTAAGTACACCAACCAGAACACTTACAGCATCCCAGCAAGCAAAATATCGAAACCAGACACAGCCCATGTTCCAGAAATATAGTTATAATTAGATTTCACCTCAGAAATAGATCTTTAAAATGGAACATACAGTTAATCTAGTTTTCTACTTTCATTGCAGAAACATGCTAGCATCCTTATCAAAATTCACAGTTATGTCTGTATTAGCTATTACATCATTTATTTCTACAACTTATTGTAATGGCTGTGGACAAGCAGATCAAA
Organism: Geospiza fortis; assembly: GCF_000277835.1. Lineage (NCBI taxonomy): Eukaryota > Metazoa > Chordata > Aves > Passeriformes > Thraupidae > Geospiza > Geospiza fortis. The sequence goes on from NW_005054331.1 coordinate 5,507,267, forward strand.
AGCAGTTCATCTGCCTGACACTCCATTTAGAATATATGTGGGTTTGAATGTTTAGCACTATCTAGCAACTTATTTTTTCCACCAAACACCTCCATCATACATGCTCCTCAAAACTTCCAGTGTCCAGAAGGACCCTGTGCTTTTGGTGCCCAGCTAAAACAGAGCATCACATCCAGAAGAAATATGGTTTATGTGCTCCAAAGCTGGCCTGTGACTGAAGAAATTAATGGTAACTGCAAATGATGATTTATTTCACATTCACATCCAGTGCCCAGAGCCAAAATGCAAATTTATACTCCACCTATTTTATTTCCATATTCCAACTATTTGTAGAGTCACATAAATATATATATTCTCAGATTTACAATTTGCTATAAAAATGGAAGAAAAGTGTATTTCACTTTAGAGGTATGGACTAGTAATAGCCTAGAACTAGATTATACACTACATACCTAATGCTGTGTTTAAATGCATATACTAAATTCTAAAACATCCGAAAGGACAATACTAGGCATGAACAAAAATACTTAAAGCACAAAGCCTAATCATTATGACCTTGGAGAAATTTATACTACAAACACAGGGCCTGGACAGGTTTGTTCACTGCAAAATTGAGAGAGAAAAAAGACAAGGGTGGAATGTGCGTGAACACACATACACATAAATATGTAGACATACACCTGCGCACATAAACGGACAACAAATCCAAAGGCACACTGCTATTAGCAATAGCTTCCTCAAGCTCTGCTTAGTGTAGAATATTTCATGCACTGTTTCATACTACTTGAAGGTAGGTCAAAATCCTCCATCTGTTTTGGACACCCCATCATCAGAGATAATGCAAGTATGTGCATAAAGGTCCAGATAGCTCAGTGCCATCTGGGCTCAAAATGATTTTTAGTGTGGTAACAAGACAGACCTAAATTTGATCAATTATAGCAGACTCAATTTGCTAGACTATTATAAAACTCTTATCTAGTCTGGCAATTTCTATGGGTTTGGATCTGTCTTTGGAAAAAAGTTGGAGTGTCTTTGTCTGTATATGTTACATGTCCTCTTAAGATAAAATATGCTACATGAAGGTAAAAAGCTCTAAAAAGAACATGGCAATGCTATTGACCTGTCCTGGACAGAAAGCAGTCATAATCCCAGTAGAAATCTTGGAAAAGTAAAAAGAAGATATTATGGAAATAGTACTTTTTCTGGAGGATCAGTCTGCAGTGACTGAATTTACATATATCTCCTTGTAAAGAACAGAGCCACCAAAATGGCTAATTTAATTGACTGGTTAAGAAATTAACACATTAATGTAGGTCCCATCATGTATGGTATCATTAGGAACAGATTTTAATGCCCTTTGATAATGGGGGAATGGTCATCTAGTCCTTCTAAAATCTTCATAGCTGGAAAGACAAAAGAATTGCCACTTATAATTCCCCAGGAGTGATAGATAAGTGGGAATTTCTGATTCCTGTGATAATCAAAGATATGGATGTTTTATCAGGGATATGCTGATACACTCATGCTGAGGAGACCAAGAAACTTCCCTGATTCCGCTTCAGGGAATCATTGAGCTTGATCCACAAGCAAGCGAGAGACACAAGCCCACATGAAGTCATCTAAATGTGACTGTGCATGGTAAAGAGAATTCTGGGCCAGTGATGCCCTGAATCTTGTAGAGGGCTGATTAACAACCCTTTCTAAGGCAGAACAAAGAGAATCAACCCATTATTCTAAACCAAACCCACAGACTTCAGTAAAAGTATGTGTGTTTGTATGACAGCACTTGGGCTCAGTCCATTCTCTGTGGATCACTCTTGGCTGCTGAATTCCAGTAAGAGCACATTTACAAGGCAGGAGCCCAAGCCATCAAATAGGAAAGAACTAACATGGACCCAAAACTGAGCAGAGCAGGTCACAAAATAGCAGGAACCACACTGATTTTATTTACAGATGCCATGTGTAAGACTTCTTGGACAGTATGTGCGATAAAAATGTGTTGTCCCCTGTAAGTGGGGGACCCATTGCAAAGAGTAACAGCAATAGCATATAGTAAATTAAGCAGTTTGTACAGAAATCCAGAAAAAAAAAAAAATCTCCTATTTTGTCAGGGAGATAACAAAAACATTCATGTTACAGGGTAGTCTCAAACAGGACTAAGTAATTTCCCATAGCATAGGATTCAGCTTTAAAATTGTTTTACTTGACTAAATCCTCACAGCAAATCTTCTCTCCTACATGACTATTCAATACGGAATAAATCTACAAGCTACAGATAAGGACAACCATGTATTTCATGATTTCAAGGAACAAACTTTACCAGAGACATTTCAAAAGAACAGATGGAATACTGAATAACAGAATCAGTAGGTAGCTACACTGGATGCATAGGAAGAATGGTTGGACTCAACTGTTTGAATTTGCTCTTTTGAATTTGCTTGGTTCCCACACACTTAACCCTGAATAACTGCTGTTCTGAGTAGAATTGTAAATATATATCTGCAACTGTCTTGTTGAAAGCACTCGAAGCTATAACTGGCCCAGTCTTGGATGTGGCAGTTATTTCAGGATTGTATTTGGAATTAATTACCAGTGAAGTGCATTCCAGCGGCAGCAGGGGGTTTGTTTAGTTGTTTCTGCATCATCCAAGAGAGTTGGGTATGACTATTATCAAGTTTTTATTTCCTCTAATCACCCACCTGCACAAACAGACTTTGGAACTGCTTCAAGCCTGCATAACCCTTGTAATACCAGGCAACTGTCTGGAAAAACATCTCTCATTAAGTACTAATGAGAGATGATGGGTGATTTCCACCATTTCCTGAGTAACCTTTTGAGACTGCCTCTGCAAGCTGCTGATGTCTAATTGAGCATTCGAAAACAACACCACACAGTTGCCATCTAACTTTTTTATATTTGTGTAATAGCTATTTTGTTGGCTTTTCCATATTTAAAAGGTTTGTAGTGAAATGATTGCACTTGTCTATGACAGGTATTTCACAGATTTCTCTACTTGCACTGTCTCAATATACAAGCACCAAATTTCTGGGAGTTCAGTGAAAAGCATATGGTATAGTTACAGGTGCCAAAATATTTTTGGTTATCTTAGCCATTAACAAAAAACTGGGATATCTAATAGTCTTGTAAAAAAAAAATACCTCAAAAAATGGTAGGTATTGGGATTTGCTGTGCTTATTTTGAAATTTAATTTATCAGTGAGAGGTCACTGAATGTGATCATATGCGTTCCTCAGTATTTCATAAGGCTTCTCCTATAAATCAAAGAAAATAACCAAAGTGCGGTGCACAGAAAAAATACTGTATCCTTACAAAGGCAACAGATGATTACTGAATTAGGCTACATTGTCAAATTATTTCAGAAAATAAACCACAGAAGGTGGTGAGAGTAAGTGGTCTCAAAGAATTTAAATAATGCCAATGATAGCCATACACCCCAGGGATGAAGCTAAGTTAATAAATAATTTAAGCAGTCTTGAAGATAAACCTCCCAATATACATCTACAGCTACAGTGGAAATCAATTAATGGAAAAAAACTACGTTTTCTCTTCTTCTAGGTATCACATAATTAATAAAGCTCTTTATCAGAACACTGAAGTCAAAGTGCTAACCAAAATATTTTAAAACCAAAGACACAGATATGTTTTAAAATGTTTCACAATCCAGTTATTCCTATTCAAAGTATCTAAATTCTCAAGCAGCTTCAGAGAGATTTAGGAAGCTCAACTCACCCTGAATATTTACATTTTTGTATTTAATATGCATTTACACTGAAAGAAATATCTTAATATATATTGCATATTGTATCATGCAACAGTTATATTCATTAGGCATAAAGAACTTGTCTAGCAGATAGAATACACTACAAATACACAGTCAGAATTCAGGGAGTCTTTATGGGCTTTACTGTTCAATTTGAAAGAGATACCAAAGCATCTCGACCAGAGTGGACCAGTTATATAGTCCAATATGTTGCCCTGATAGTGCCCAAATGACTTAAGATAAAGGAAATACTGTGAATAATTTTGGAATAACACAATCCAATTTTCAACCAGCTAATTTTTGGCACTATAGCATTAAAGTTTCTAGTAACTCAAAACCCCCAAAAATTTGATAGCATTTTTTAATTTCTGAATTTTCCATTTTATAATTAGTGTGCCAAAACTTTTTTTGCCATATTTTATACATTTCATTTGTATATATCATTTTCACCTGAAAAATACTAAAATTCTGCCCCTTTTACTAATATTCCTGCATTAATTTATTTTCTATCTCCTGCAATTCAGATAAAAATATATATTATAAAAATGTTATATATTTAGACATTATTAATCTTACCTTCTGACTGACAAAGCAGGACTTACATAACTTCTCTGAGTGTTCAGAATCTTCTCCACACTTCAGCATATTTAATTTGCTACCACGCCAGGTTTCTCTTATTTTGGTTTTAGGTTCTCTAAGATCCATACGCTAGCTTTGTAAGTTTCTTTAAATTCTTCCCATTATGTTTTCTCACTAATCCAACCTACTACATTGATTACAGAGACCACAGGTATCTAGTTTAGATAGACTGTTGGAATTTTTGAGGGTTGCAGTTAACTATATAAAGGAATGATAAACTTAGCATAAAGTTTTTTATATATTGAAGAGCCATTTGTATTTGCTATTGACAGCAAATGAATAAATCTCAATTTTTAGACCATGCAGCTTTGGCCTGTTTGGTTGATATAGAGCCAAATCAGTAGATTTAGACAAGAAGGAGTATACCAGCACAATGGAGCAGAAACAAAGAGGGATTATAATTAAATAAAACTATTCGGAGTTTGTCAAGTTTTATGGAGAAAAATATGACTTGAATTTTTTCAAGTTTCTGTAACTTACAGTTCATAAAATATAACAAAGAATCACAATTAAATCACACTGGAATACAGGTAAGAATTTAACTAAAAGACCCACACGAGTCCTGCCACTCTTACTGATGGAACTTCTAACCAGTAACAACTTCCTACGGCAAATGCCACTATTCCATAAGAACACACTTCTGTTAAATTGATCGCTAGCAAATTCTTCTTGACGTTATAACAGGTTGGATGAGAAGAACTCTGAAAGACAACTTACATAATTGATTGAAAAAGGGGTTTTTTTCAAAATTTACTTAGACAATATTCACGGAAAGTTCTGATATCTTTTCACCGTAATGTACGACATAAATAGATATAAAAGTAATGGAAATGGTCTTGGAAAAAAATTTAGTGTCAATCTCAGTCCTATGGGTAAGAAAATGGTTTTAATTGTACTGCACTATTTATTATGTACCTTAGGTCATGAAGAGAATGATTTCTGAAAGAAAAAGGACACAGGGTGAACTGGAGCTGCAGCTAGACTGCAAAGAGTATTCTCACTAACAGCTGGTTTTAATGTCATCATCCAGAACAGTTACAACCACATACAGTGACATACTGTACTAGAGAAAGAACACATCCTGCTCTGGAGCCACAAAATATGAAATGCTCTTTTTGAAGACTTTCTGTTTTCTGATAACAATAAAGCAGCTGGGTGTGAACATATTCTTTCATATGGGTTCTTCCTAAACTGAGATATTTTAATGCATATCAGGAAAAAAAAAGAAAAATACTAATTTGATATTCTGTTGCAGTAGCAAATTTTTCTGTTATTAGATACTATTAAATATATGCTGCATCTATACGTTTGTGAATTGGCAATAGAAACCTTTTCCCACCCTATTTTGATAGACAGCAAAATCTTACACCACTTGCTCACTTCAAGTTTTCTTTTGAGGTGGTAGAAAAAGAAAATGGCATAAAAAGAACAAAAATCAAATTTCTGTAAAGTAAGAGAAGAAAACTTTTTGGCAGCAAGCTACACATTGCCATCAGGACTAGCAAATAAGAAAGGGAGACAGAAGCAGAGAAAATGGAAGTAAATGAGTGGTTTAGCTTCAAACAGAATAGGAGGAATTTTTTTTTAATGCAACACTGAGCACCTTCACTAGGAATCAGCGTTTTTCTATTTTTTAATCATTTATTACACTGGATAAAGCCAATAAATCTGTTCATTATGTACAAAAATGAAATTGCTTAATTTATTTTAGAAATTGCATAATATTGTCACAAATATTTTGACTTTAACAAAATTTAGTAAGCTATGCCAAGATTTCTGCTTTCTAAATGTACCAAAGTTAATAGAGAAGTTTATTAAAAATTCTTAAAACATATAATTCTCATTAGAAAGAGTTCCCAGTGGAACACAGTTAAATATACTCAAGTATTAAATACAAGCTCTTAATTCTTTTCAAAAAACTACAACATTTCAGTTGTTTTTTACTAGAGAAGCAAAGACAGTAGAAATAGGAGTACTTTTTTTTAAATAATAAAATCTAGTACTTCAGATCAGATTCAGGCCAATGCTGAAATAAAATTATTAGCATGGCTATTTAGTTGATTGTATGATATAAGCTAAAATTACGACACAGTCAGTCACCAAAATAAATTCTCCTAAAGACTGCCAGTCAGAAGAACCAAAAAACTTTTTTAGTTTGTTTGGTGGTGAGTAAAGGGAAGAGTTACTGCATGGAGTGTCTGGCATGGAGCTGGGATGCACACAGGATGTACCAAGCATTTAACAAAATTCTCGTGTTCTGTGATACAGATATAGTCACTCATATTATAGCCTGATGCTTAGGGCTCCCCTGATCTTCCACATCCCTGATATGGGACATAGAAACACAAGGGATTGCCCAGGTAATCAAATCTAATAGCTAAATCAAAGGTAATCGCATAACAAAAACTGTGCTACACATCTACTTGCCATCTGCAGCAAGTCACAAACCATTCCCAAATAAACTGTGCTAAACTTGCAATCTTCAATACAAAAAATTCCAAAAAATCTGGAAAAACTACACAAGGAGCAGGAGAGATCAGGAACATTGGTAATGCTGAGAATGTCTAGAGTGCCCTAAGATAAGTATATTGCAGCGTCTATTGATTAAACATTTAGAGCTGAGCAGCTTTACCATCTGAAATTGAGAGACCAAACAGCAGAGAAATTAATCTTCGACAAAAGACAGAGTTCTTTCTGTGATTCAACACATACCTCTATTGCAGTTCCTGTGTTTCTGAAATCACTTGAGCTTTTTTTACAGTACTTGAATGGCACTGCATTATAGACATAAGTCAAGTGAAGCACTAGCTCTTGAGCACTGAATCTCTCAAACTATAGGACTCAACTTCATCTTCATGCAAAACAGCACAGTATCTAGTCTTGAATATAAGAGGAGAAAACCTATGAGCTCAAGATAACTGGTTCTTCTCAGCTTATCAAATGGAGTAAGAGTCAGACTGAAAAGCTTTGTAGAAAATCCAGGGTAAGGTTTGCAGAAAATTCACAGGTGCATCAGGAGACATGTAATATTAGCTATATACCTATTAAGATCTCTGTGCAATGCTATACCTATTTCAAGCTTATATTCCTCCAGAATATACCAGATGCATGTAAACTGCAAACAAATTAATAGATGAAGTTTTACTATTACTCCTAATAGTAGCAATTCAGTGAGAAGTATTTTTTACTTAATACTTTTTATTAATATTTTACTTAATACTTTTACAGAAGTATTATTTCCCATTTATCTATTAAGTTACTGCCACTTATGAAAGGCACAGTCATTTACATCTGCTCAATTATCAAACAATCCCATCAGCACTCTGAGGTGTAGTATTACTTACTAGAATGGAGTATGTTCTATGCGGTCTATATATATTCCAGCCCTAACTCAAAAGTACTACAAAGAATGTCGCAACTAATAGTCATTTAACAAAGAAAAACTCAAATCCTGCTAAATAATATTTTCATGTGGGCTTTAAAATGCAAAACAGCCAAAAATAATTATGTTCCTTTGAATTATTGTTTTGATTTGAAAAAGGGTTTTTGTCTGACAGCATGCAGTCAAGTGTATAATGAGATCATTCTAGACAGTAATCACACCAGGATGGATGAAACTGAGCATTGGTCAGAATGAACACACTTTGATGAGCACTCATTTGCAAAAATTGCCAAAAACTCCTGTGAGGGCCGATTTTTTTCAACTGCATTTTAATGAATAATAATAAAACCCAATGAAACATCAGAAAAATTTTAACATATGCTGAGCAGAAGCCTTTTTCCTTGTGTTTGTAGAGAAAATGGAAGCTAGTCCTTTGGAAAATGAAATTACTTCAACATAAACATATTTACTGGAACATAATGGATGGGCGGAGAGTGCACGTATTTTGATAATGAACAGATCCCATGGTATCAGCCACCCCCATGCGTGTTAACTTCAAATATGACAGAGTATTTTTAAGAATAACATTTCATTCTTCAGGATATTATCAGAGATGCTATCCAGGGGAGCAATTATCCTAATTATATACTAAAAACCTTTTAGAGGGATGATAAGGTTTTAATGGAAAGTACATTAGAGTTGCAATATGTAAGAATTGACACCTCAATTGAGCAACCTCAATTCAGTCTCCTGTGCATAAGCACACTGAAGAAGCCTTTATGATTAAAATGCTGTTTCTTCACATGACTTCTGCTGTATCAAGGTCATAAAAATGTGGGGGAAATGGACAATGGAACAAACGAAATTATGGTACATCACTCTAGAAATGTGGCAGGGTCAACAATATTATAAACCAAGAGATGAAAAATATTTTCCCTAAATATCAAATAGAAACTCACAGGATAATATTCCAAATGAATGTTAAATGAGAGTTACTAAAGCTAGAAATTTTTAATCAATCTATCTAATTTGTATCTAAGATTTCAAAAAGATCTCGCAAGAATTCATCTCAATAAAGGATGCTGCCTCTTAATAGTACCTGGCATATTGATAAGATTTAAGAAGACTAAAAGGAAGCCAATGGAGTAACCTTGGTCATTATAGGCTTTTAGCCTGAGATCAGGAATAATGGAATAGCTGATATGGATCACCATTAATAATAAATGGAAGGGACATAGGTCATGCAAATTAGCAGTGCTTCAGAAAAACTGGATATTATCTTATTATTTAACCTTAGTTTTTAAAATAAAATGCAAAGTTTTTGGAATAGAGGTAAGTACTACAAGTACATTTGGATTAATAAACTTTATTCAAGTGGTCTGTTTTTGCAGTGGAGAAAATTAAAAAAATTTTTATACTTCTTCCAGATACATGTGCATGAGAAGAGTGCACTACCCAAATGGAAAAAAGGTAACAGTTTTACCACCCTTATCCTGCAAATCCACAATGGGTAGAAGGAGTGTCAAAAAGCCTACATAAACTCATTCCTTTAATGCTCTTTGTCAGGATTCTGAAAGCTGCCAGTTAAATGGGGAAGAGTCAGCCAAGAAAGCACTCTAGAAACAGTAATCACTGAATACTTCTGTCTGTTCCACTGTCTACTTCTCAGTTTATGACAGTGAAGTTTTATTTTAGCCCTGCAGGAAAAATTCCCATTTTTTTCAAAAGTCAAGAAGTTAAGTGAAAGAAAAAGAAAAAAAAGGCCAAAAAAAGCAGATTTTTTTTATTCCCAACACTGCAAAGAATTCATTTTTATCATACTGATTTGGAGTTAGAGTCTGCCACTCATTTGATGACAAAAGTGGATGATTTCAATTTTCTAGTTATTAATTTGAGAGTTTTATGATAACAAAGGTTTGTCCAAATAGAAAATTTCACTGTTTAAAATAGAATAACTAATGGAACAGCTGTGTTAGAGGAACCTATGGCTTTATCTCATGCTGCCCAGGACTGCTTAGAGGGGAAGCCAGAGGAAGAACTGCTACTGAAAATTTTTATAATTTATTTTCCTTCATCTCTTAATTTGTTCTGCTAATACATTTATAATTAGGGGGTCAAAACCTAATGAAAATGGTGCGTATTTTGCACAACAAAAGTTTTTTTTTCTTCTCCCTTAGTAACTTCTAACAAAAAAAAAAAACAATTCCCACATTGTGCAGAAAATTGAAACAATAAAGCATGGATATTTTCTTCTTTAAACATTAGGGAGGGGAGATGTGCACTGTGGGTGTACCTACTGACAGCAGGTTACAGACCTGTCAAGAAAGAATATGGGACAGGATTCATCTACAAAAAGTGAATACAAATCACCTGGGCCTGTTTCTTGACTAAACCTCCAAACCTGGACAACCTAGGAACAAACTTCAATGTAGAAAGGATTTTCAGGCTGTCTCACTCACCTCCTGAACACTACCCAAATATAGCTAGGGTGGACCACAGCTTCAATACGTTGTCACAACTTGATGTGAAGGGGGTAGTTATTAGGGCAGAAATCAGAGTTACACACCTTGCTGACTGGTCTACAGCCACTTCCAACTACAACAGTGTAGCAGATAATTTGAGAGGCATCTTCTCCTGATTTCGGACAAAATCAGAAAGGCAATATTCTCACAGACAGTACCTCATTCCTCATCTCATAATACAAAAGACATTTTTCCCAGTCTCATATCAACGCTTAATTAACTAATTCCTAATTCTAATAAGACACTTCTTTTGTAAGATGATGTACACAGTGAGAATTTAACCCAACTGAAATCAGCGGCAAAACATGTGCTAACATCAATGACATTAAAAATGCATGTCGGCCTGAGACTCGGATCACTTGGAGACCTAGGTACTGAGACCAGCAGGTCTATAACCCCTGTCAACAAAATAGTGACCAACACAGGACCACAGGTGAACTGTGCTCCTCTAGGAGATACAGTATTTAAAAAGTCAATAGAAAGCATCCTAATTAAATAATATCAGAAATACAAAAAACAGGTATAAAAATACCATTCTGATGAGACAAAACTCCAAAGCTTCTCATATATTGCAAAATGCAAGATAGAAAAGCTATTGTATATTTCACTCTTCCATCAGCATTCTCATTATTTTCATTAAAAGGTCACATGAAATGAAAAATCTTAACTGTAAACACATATTAATGTACTAGACAAAATCACTTCTCAAAAATGTGCACTATATCCTGGACTACATCCTGTGGCAGTTGGAATGACCAACACAAAATGTGTCACCACTGAAAGTCAGGAAAAGGGTGGTTTGGTTTCTAGTACTGTGTCCTAGATGTGTATCTTGAAACTCTGAATGTGAACCTTACAACACTGTAAATTAACCTGTTAAAACAAGTCAGTTGATACATTCTGTACAATAGCCAAATTACGTCCATTTAGCTCAAACATGGGTTAAAGTAAGGAAAATAATAGGAGAGAAAAACAATGTATAGGTCTTGACATTACATTTCACTATTAATAAGTTATTGATCAAAAGTTCAGCTGAAAAATTTTGCTAATTTTCAATTTTTACTTTGAAGTAAATTTTACTAAAAAGCACATAAACAGGAAAATCAAACTATTTTCATTTGGACTAAATATAACATTTAATTGGAAAAAAAAGTATCTGTTTTCCAGTTCAACCACTTCCATCGGTATAAATATTTTAATTCAGATTTGATTTCAGAAGAGTTCCTGGAGAGCTCCAACTTCTCCAAAGACAGAATTTTAGGATATATCTGTCTTGACTGGAGTTGGCTGTGAATACACTGAAGTTGGAAATAAGAAGCTTCTTAATATCTAGCACAGAAATCAGTGATTCTAATACAGATGACTTTGAAGAGCAACAGGCACAAAACCCAGATATTTTGAAGATCTACCTTGAAAGGAACTACATAAGGACAAGAATCTAACTTTTCTTCCTTTAAGGGGAATATTGTCATCGTTTCAGGGCACTGTGAGGCTCTCTTGCTCATCCTTTCCATGGCCTATGATACTTTTTCTGTGCTAGATGTAAAGGGGGATTACATAGTGCAAAACATCCTGAGAACTGGGAAACTTTATTTAACAACAGGAGCATTTCTCTAAGGCAAAAAATTACTTAGAGAAGAAAACGCGTGCTGCCTAAGATTTGTTCAGCTATTAGGTTGTTATGGAAACACAACAAAAACCCTCTTTTGTCAGTGGACCAACTCCACCAAAAGGATGCAGGGCTCACATTACAATACCTATGCCCTGTGTTCTGTAATGAAAAGCTCTGAGTGGCTCCTTGCTTCTCACTCATCACACAGACCAATTACACTCTTTGGAGATAATGTCCCCTTGAGTAATAGACAGGACAAGAAGGGACATTTGATTAGCACTCATATATCACCACTGAATCACAGAATATTCTGATAATAATTCCTTGGAAGGGGTCAACAAGATCACCAAAGTCCAACTCATGGCCCTGCACAGAACAGCACCAAGAATTACATCAGGTCCCAAAGTGTTGTTGAAACACTTCCTCAGCTCTGGCAGGCTCGTGCTGTGATGTCATGTCAGGTCCTGAAGCACTAGTAAGTTTAAATGGCCCTGATAAGCATTCTGAAGTTCTCTGTTCACATCCCTGCTGCTTAGAAAATTCAGCACTGATGGCAGGCAGGTAGTAATGATTTAGAATATGCACCACAATATCAAAAGCCTTCATGAACAGCCAGTTGTTTCAGAAACATTTGTGTTAATTAGGCTAAATTTCATAGAGTATTTTCAGCTGGATTAGACCAACTGTTACCCTGCCTCCTTTATTATGCTCTTCCCCCTACACAACTAAGATGACTTTCTTGATCATTAAATATCTTTCATTGAAAGTATTTAAGCCTGGGGAGTTGGACTGTAGGTCATGTGTTTAAGTGCACTATACCCTACTATCTCTGGTTTAAAAAGCATACTGAAATGAAATACAGCTCTATTAGCAGTCCTGCTTGAGGCAATTCAGGTGTGAGTGGCTTTCAGAAAGGTTTGTGTCTGACCCTTCAGATCAATTGGAGTTTCAAAGCGGTGAAGCATCGATGACTAAAGCTACACTCTTGAACTTCTATTCATCCAGATAATTTTTTATATCTGGCAGTGTGATGGGTTCCTTCTTGTGGCCACTTTTCACTGATTTGCTTATAACTAGAAAATAACTGCACAAAACTGAAGGTATAAATTATTAAAGTTAGAAAATATGTATTTGGGATCTTAGTCTCAATCTGGAAAACTGAAGTGTGCAAATATTCAGGATTACTGAAGTCAAACAGAAACTGATGATCTGACAAACAGAACTTTATTTACCAAGACAAGTATTTGATGATTTTGAAATTAAGCAGAAGACATATTTTAATGTTGATAAAAATGTTATCACAGCTAGGCTCTTTTTTCTATTCAGGTTTCTGGAGAAGAGACTCCTAGATATCTGTGTGAGACTGCTGACACAGTGTTATACAGCTGAGGTGATATGACGCATTGACAAGTTTTCAGGTTCATTTTCACTGTAATGACAGGAGAGGGATGCCAGGCTGAGAAAGCAAAAAAAACCAACCCAACCTTAATAGTGCAAAGAACTGGCCAACTTGGGGACAGTTTGGTAGATTGTATTAATTCAATGTCAACTACTTTTTATTATTTCCCTGTTGTGATTATGAGGCTATAAGAAGAAGGTATGATTAATTACAGATTTATTAACTGCCTGGTCCTCCTGAGGAGTCACTGGCATTTAAGCACAAACCAAGCAATTTTTTCTGATAACAAAAACATCCTCACTAACAACAGCAAGATTGCTTCAAAGTACACTTAGCTGGGCAAAGTAGCAGAATAGCTGCTATCTCTTTATTTATGTTTCAGCTCTTTGCCTTGTGTTTGCCTGCTATAGGCTACTAGCAACACATCACATATCTAAGGACAACTTTATCCCTGATAGAATCCGTATCTTTGATATAACCAAGTAGAGTGGTTGTACAAGAGCTATCTTTAAAATTACTGCCTTGGGAATTGCTGACTGTGCAGTGGCTGAGAGCTCAGCACAAGCGAAGCCCTATAGTATTCACCTTATTTTTCAGCTGGATTTTGCAGCCCACACTGAGTTCTGCTTTGCCACAGCTCAGCTGTTTTTAGAGTTGAAGATGGCTCACTAAGGTGACCCTGACCTGCAGCCACAGCAAAGTAACATAATGAAACATAAGCGGTTCTTGAACTAGAATTCTCTTATCCAATGATGATTCTCATGCAGTGGGCATAGAGAAATGTCTCTTGTCATTGAGATGCTTTATTAAAACCTTTGTTAATCTGCATAGACAGAACAAATTTCCCAAGGAAGGTGGTTGCATTTTTCTTCCACAAGTTATGTGGGAGAAACAGAGTTTGAAAAGTTCTATTTCCTGATGATACTCAAGGAGACCTAAAAATAGTTTAATTATTGCTGGCCATCACTCACTATTATTGAAAATATAACATGTGAACTGTCACCTGGTCTCACTCATGGGGAGTTTCTGCAGTAGAAATGGTAAAAGCAGACTCAAAGAGATATAAATCTCCCTGCTGGGTAAGGACATGCACTTAACTACCACTAAAAAACCCTAATGTAGCTCAGATTTCATTCAATAACTCTCCTAAATAAAATGGATGACACTATGAGGTGCAAGGATGGATTGTGGTACAGAATGTCTAAGCTACTAAGGGTACAGGTCAGTAAGGGTCTTTAACATCAGAGCCCCCTAAAAAAAAAAAAGTAGCCCCAATACCTTAATCAGTATTCTGGATTCCATATACATGACCAAAACCACACTAAATTCACTAACATCTTTTTGAATTAATTTACACTTTCTCTAAGATGATTTGTTGCTCTAGTTCACAAAATTTCATTACGTCCCTAAAAGCAAAAGGAAAATACTAACGCATGGCTTATGAACTAATAAAATTTCATTATTATTTTTCAAGATTAAATATGTCATGTGAATTTTTTAAATAGAAGAGCTGTGTAAAAATTAAAATGAATAGCAGAAATGCCTAGTTTAAGGGATACCGATACTGTTGGATACAGTACATATCCAACAGGACAATAGCCAATGGAAGAATCAGTCAGATTGATTAATGAATCATTATTTTATATTCATTTTATAAGATGGATCTATGAAATTTTAACCCCAAATTTATATTTTAATTAATGGAAAGAATGTTTTCAAAGAGCACAGTATTTCAGAATATTCCTATCATGTCTTAACTACTAGTTTAAAGGTGGAAATGATGAGAAATGCTTATACACTCTGCCAAACTTGTCCTATCACTCTATCACAGAAGAAAAGAACAGTTTAACTGGGACTGAGACACAGTCCTTTTTACTCTTAAATCTGTGCTAATTAGAAGCAATTGCTTTAACTGTGAGCATAAACCAACAAATGTAACCATTCCTCTTCCTATATAAACCTAATTTCTTGCAAACAGACATAAAAGTCACACAAAATAGGGTTTCAGAAGTAGAGTTAACCAACTTTACGACTACTTTCATTTGCTTTCTATTCAGTTTTTCTCCCTGAAAACAAACAAGCCTTTACCATCTGTCGCATGGAGTTCCCATCTTCTGTGATTCCCCACCAGTTCAACAACAAGACTTGGGAGAACTACAGAGCAGCCTGTTTTTTGTCCACAGAACTCTACATATCACATAATACAGAAATTTGAAACAGTATTCCCAAAGTTGGCATGTCTCAGTGACACAAAAACTGAGGTAAATTCAGGAAAAAAACCTATGCAGAATTAGATATTTATTTTAAATAAATTATGTATAATAATATGTAACTTATTCAAGCAATAAATCCATATAACCTAAAGTGGCAGGATGACTTCGCATACAATTACACCTTGTGCTAAATACCTTATAACTGAAAGTGTCATGATTTATTTCATTTGGTCCATTTCTAGTAAAAGATAAGAGCCAACATGATTCCAGATATGGCTTGCAAGCCAGGCCAGTTAGATAGTTTCTACATTTATAGCTTAAAATAAAACTACATTTTTCTATGCAGCCGAATGTTCTTCCCAATAAAATGCCAAGAGGAAAATATCATAGCGATATATGGAAAATTAACAGAAGGAATTACAGTACATTTGTATTGTCAACTCATTGATCTTGTTAGATCTTCTAAATATCATGCATGCCCTCATGAATGTTCTACAGCTTCCTTGGTTATACTGTAGGCCTCTGATACACACTATTTTAAACTTTACACAAAACATATTTCCAGATTAAGACATAAAAATGTCCTTTATAGCATCTGCGTTTCATGCTGATCTTAATGGATTTACTATGCCTAGGAAAAATGCTTGTGTTCAGCGGAAAGCACAATTCCAAAGCTGGTATTTTAACTAGTAAAAGCTCCATCTTGTTTTAAAAAATGGGAAGATTTGTTGTTGAGCCCCATTATTAAGAAGACAGGTAATGAACTCCCCCTACCAATTTATTGGGTATGTGTACAGTAGTCTTTCCACTACAATAAATACATTTATGGCAATTATTCAAGTAGAAGTGTGAAAAACAAAGATAATTTGCTATTTTCTTCCTCTACTGAAAAGCAACCCACAGTATTGTCCTGCACATACTAATTTTGTTTCAAACTATCAGAGCCAAAATCATCAAAGTCAGAAACAAGTAGTAGAAGTAAGTAGTCGTGCTGATGTTCAAGACAGATTCTGGTCCATTCTGTGCAACTATGCTACAAAGATGCCACCTTATTTTGTGCCACATTTTAGACTGCTGCTTATAATTCAGGTTCCAGCAAGTCTTCTTTAGCCCAAATTTAAAAGACAGGTAGGAACTATGATCCGCTCCACCTTACCTTGCACACTCCAAAGCTGTATCTTGCTATCTGGTGCTCATACACTATACCTGATATAGCCCTGGCACCCCTTCAATATTAGTTCAGCTGTGAAATCAAGAAGGTGCTTCCCCTTACACAGACCAGAGCAGTAGCATGATGTTAGTCAACAATCACCTGTCATCCTTGTACGTTACCCAAATCATGATTCCTAATCAAGATCACACAGGTCAGAAAGTCAATTGCCTGTTTCAAATAGGTCTCTGCTGCTGAGAACTGTCATTTATCACAGCAGACTCTCAGTACAATTACTTAGAGCAAAATGACTAGATTCTGAAATTCCTGTACCAGGTGGTGGCTAATGAAGAGTTCAAACAAGGGTAATGGAAGAGATCATATAATTTTGGAGAACATATACACAATTCTTACAGATAATATCATACTTACAGATAATATCTGACTTAGCATAATTCTATTAGTTTTTAACCATTTTAACTCACTGTTGTTCAAACATTATATATAACACAAACAGCAGTCTGTCAAACTGTCATTTAATATTTAATATTCTCTTAATTCTCATTCACCATTTAATTTTCAAAAATGGATCAGATATTCTTTCAAGTAACATGAAAATGTAGAGTACTTTGAATTTTGAAGTAGTTCCATAATGTTGTTGCTAAGGGGTACTTAGAAAAAAAAGAAACAGGTTGGTTAAAGGATTACTGCAAAAGGCTTGTCTGCAAGAAACTCTTTCTAATTTGGCTTTTTGCAACCTTGTATTTATCTAGGAAAGTCCTTAAACATCGGCTTTGCTTTCACTTCTACAACATTTTGCTATTAATCTTTATTCTGATGTGAAGCTCCTATAGTAGCTAATGGAAGACTATAATCACACTGTGATAAACAGAGAACTGCATGCTTAAAAACATAAACCTACATATTCTATAGATTAACACTTACACCAATGACTGTGTGAAGGATTATTTGGTGATTTACCTGGTCTTGAGGAAGGAACTCTTGCTATCTCTAGGGAACAAGGTTTTTTGGTGACTGCTACGTCTATGGAATCACAAAGACTACTGTCATTTTCTGAAGGAACTGCATCCAGAGGTACAGAAGGTATTGCTTCCAGTGCATAACCTCTCTTCTTTGAATAGGATTCCTGAAATGCAAAAAATTAAGTAGGTAAGAGAGATATTTCTCAGATGAAAAGGACCAGGCTCAATAACTCTGGCTAGTAGGGTTTAGAATTCAGTAAATTAAATACCTCATTCTGCTGAAATCCAAACTGCAACAGACCAGAAGAATTAGTTGCATGCTAGAAGAAAACACTTATTTCTTTAAATTTCTGTATAATACAGTTCTTTTTCAGTTTACAGAAGAACTTCATTCATCAAACTTTTTATTTAATGAAGACAGAATTGCTGCTTTTGCAATACCTATTTTGCTAGCTTGTAATTCAGGGGATATCTCATTTTCTTTTTTAATTGTATCTCATGAGAGCAACAATTACATTAGCCACTACAATTACATTCTCTTCAGGGATGGTTTTACAAAATATTTATATTACATATAAGAAAACTTAAAATACGCCTTCTACATATGGATGGAAGGATCCCAGGCTGTGAATGAAGATGAATTACTGCTCTACATTTGAGCAAAATAATGACAAAAGGTCCCATAATAGCGATATGTACAGCAAATTCCACTGATTAGCAAATGTTGAGGGAGGAGGAAAAAAGGAATTAGAAGTTTTACTGGTACAGTAATCCAATCAAGCAGACTGTTCAAGTTTCGACCATGAATAACAAGATAACATCCTGTTTCAACAGAGATTTATATTTTTTAATCCCAGCAGAAAGCAATTGAATGGGCAAAGACATATTTTCACATGTTTCTTACATTGGACATACAGATGTCTCTGAAAGTCAAGCATCAGACACAAATCAAATATGATATAATAAAAGGCAAAGGGTAGGAAAGCACCCTGACAGTTAAATACTATCATAAATACTAAGAAAATGATTGAAGAATGGGAAGTCTAAAACAAAATGTGGAGTAACAATTTCTTCACCAAGAACTTATATTACCTAAGGTAAGCTAGGGCTGTAGGTAACAGTGCCTTTTTGGATAAATGATTTATACTGTTAGCATATAATTACATCACTCTTAGTTTTTTGGGTTTTTTCCTGGTCATTGTGGTCATTTTATCTTTATGTAAGTTCATAGTTAGGCAATAATTCAAGGCCTCTCAAAGAATAGGGTTAAGATGACACCAAGAGTAGCTTCACTTCAAAATTATTGATGACTTTGGTAGAGAAAGATTTAAATCCCAGGTTAAATTAACAAAGAACTTGAAAATGAACACTAGTAACTGTGATCAGGGAAAAAATCATACAAATAAAATAAATAGAATAAAGAGAATAATAAATAAATAAATATAATAAAATAATAAATTGAATACTAAGATGCATTTGTAATTAAAAAATTAGTATGTACCAGCAAACAATACAAAATTGGTGGTCAGCATTCAAAAACATATCTAAACGAGGAATAAGATTGTATCTCTACCTGTTTCTACCTTTCCAGTTTCTACCTAGTCAGATTATGAGCTCTCAGTATTAGTAATCTCACATATATAGACTAATAATAACTAGTTTCACGTCGTAGACATTATAAAGATTACAAGATTTTGCAAGTAGGTTTCCTGCAGTTCCAAATGTAACTTTATCAGCTTAAGCCATTTCATTCCTTAAATGAAGTTAATAGAAAATTATACAGAGGCATTGAAGCAGCTGAAGTGCAACTGCAGGACAAGAGAAGAAATCCTTCCAACCTTGAAAAAAAAGAGAATTTTTATCCTGTCCATTTAAGTCTGCTGTAAAAAGGCAGAGGCAAAAATTTATTTACCAAAGCAATGACTAAAACAGGAGACTTCAATTTAATCCTTGTACTCTTCAAGAAACCATTTGGCATTTAAGTCAGAATGCCAAAACCCTAATTATAGTAAATCTGCCTAGAGAAGCCCATGAAGAAATACTGCAGCCTTAAAATTGTCACAAAACACCAAAGGGAAATTCTGTTCAGTGCTTGAGTTCAGCTGCATTAAAAAAAAAAAAAAATTAAAAGTTGATACATCAAACATTAGAATAGACTTTGAATCATACTTTGTGTCACCCAACATTCTGTCTGTAAAGGCAGCCAACAGTGCTGACCTAGAGAACAGTGAAACCAGCCTGAGATTAGGTCAAGTATGCAGTAACTGCTCCTCCTTCTGCAACACCCTGTTGGTCTCGCACTTCCTAGTCAAAAGGTGCTGACTTTGTTTCACATGTGTACCAATCCAACTTTCTAAAATTGCTTTCTCAAGTTGCCCTTAGAACACATGTTCCCATTCATAGTTTGCATGCCCCCATTTTGTTTTTAACTATCTCACCAAGTTTGACATTGCTGTTTCATACTTTAGATGGTAATGAAGGGTTGTTCTTTACTTATCCTCTCCTTGTAATGTCACAGACATATGCACTTGCCATGTCCTCTCCTTTAGGGAATGAGAAATACTAACCTACCTACCCAGCTGTTCCAGGATTTTGACCATCCCTGTCACCCTTCATCCTCTCAGTTTTCAATGATGTGACAGGGATGACATTTTCTCAGATTTCCTGATTCCAGATGAGGGCTCACCAAGCAGTCATACTGACATAATGATTTTTTTGTACTCTACTCCTTTCCTAATTGCTCTTAACATTCAATTTGATTTTCTGAATGTTATTCAACATTCTGTAATTAACATTGCATGAATATAGATGTCAGAGAAGAATAAATAAAAATGATGGGATTACTCAGAAAATTGTCACAATGTACACTACCAGCAACTAAAGTCTCCCTAATTATCTCTCTAATAAATAAAATATAATAATAGTATATCCAGCAGAAGTTAAATGAGTTAGAGCCAAAAAAGAATTGTTAATACTTTAGAAATCCAGAAATTCTAGCAACTCATTAAGTGAAGATGATAAACCTTTAATAAAAAGTGCTTATGTAGCAAAAAGAAAAAAAAACTTCTCATCACTGGCATTGCAAAGTCTTCTGGTTGCTGCAAAATGTTCTCCATTTTGCTGGTACTGAGCACTTCTAGAAATTTTTAAGATCTAAACTAATTCACCAATTTAAACATTAGCAGATGTAAGATTTTATCAGGTGTGATGCAATGTGATTCTGTTCTTTTTTAAGATTGAAAGATCTCAATCAACTGCAATAACAAGTAACTACAGTAATACCACATGTCCAGGTTATTATCAACTCCATAATAAAAAAATCCTAAAAATACTTATCCTTTATCTTTAGCCCCGAAATCAAAATCAGAGTATAATTTTTGTTTTAAAAATAGAGATTATTCAATCTCAAGTTTCTATTAACTGCTCCAAATTGCTGAACATGAGACATATAACTGACCACCAACATCAAGACAGAATTTATCCTTATTTGAAATTATAACTTCACAAAAATAACGTACTGGGCTTCTAGCACATTAAAAGAAGTAGGTTTTTTTGTGGAAAGGATAAAAATACATACACAGTAGAAGCAAAAAAGCCCCCAACATTGAGAGAGAGTGAGTCACTTTAGTGGGAAATCACTAGAGAACAGCCACCCATAGTGATCAATGTAAATTAGATTTTTTGTCTTGTAGAAAGAAACAGTAATGTGACACTGAAGTTGCAGAGCACATGCCAGGGACACACTGTGGCCCTTATTCATAGGCCTGCAGTCAGCTGGGTCTCCTCTGAGCATAAGTTTGAAAGCATAATACCTATGATACACTATTGAAACCTGCACAGGGGTAAGAGATTGTTAATCAGTGGGAATGAAATTGTTCCTAAAATATCTATTTTTGGCCATTGCAAAGGGTTATACACAATTGTGAAACAATGTGCCATAATATGACTAAATCTTCAAGAACTACATGCTGTTGAGTTGGACCTTTTTTTCTACATTTTCCAGGTTTTTAGCTTCCCTTGCTTCTGCCTTCTATATAGTCTTGCCTTCATTTTAAGAATCAAACTGAAGGATGTATGACTAAGGGCTGAGGTATATGCAAGTTTGTGTTTGTATGAGCTATGAATAGAAATATAGAGAGTCAGGAGGCACCTAATCTGAACTGACACTCTGACAAGAAGATAGAATTTGTACTTTACACAATTTTTTTCATTCTGTCAATAACCTTTCCTATAAAAATCAGGTCACTTGAAGCTTTATTACTTCTCTGGAACATGGGACAACACACCAGGCTCACACATGACTCTCCTCTTAAAGCAGAAATAATCAGGGAAACACAGAAAGGAGGAATGCAATGTATCTGCCACCTTTAGAAATATCTTTTTCATTTATATAGATAGTGAAGAGCAGCTATTAAATTCTGACATACCCCTTGAGATTCACCAGAGTATTGTGCTGTCTCGTCTGGCTTGCTGAAGGCCAGAGGACCAGCATCTAGAATCCACGTGGCTGTCTGTCTATCATAGTATGATAAATTCTGCCCAGCTGCTCCTTCGAAGAGTACTATGACACTTCCTTAATGAAACTTTGGAGAGCTATTGATCTTGTATCCTCCATCAACCCAAAGTTCCTGATTATCCTGAGAGTGAGCAATGAATATTGCATTTATCCCATGTATGTCATGTAATTATGGAATGGTTTGGGTTGGAAGGCAGCTTTAAAGGTCATCTAGCCAAACCCCTTGCTATGGGGAAGGGTGTCCTAAACTAGACCAGGCTGCTCAGAGCCCCTGACCTTGAATGTTTCCAGGGATGGGCATCTACCTCCTCCCTGGGCAAACTATTCCAGTGATTCACCATGCTCACTGGAAAAAACATTTTCCCTACATTTAATCAGAGTGTACTCACAGACTTCTTGACATTTGTAAACAGACTGATATATAACCTTGTTGGATTGGGACACTTCACACTGAAATATTAATGATAAGTAACTGAAGGTTGCTGAGAGGAATCAAGAATTCAAGCAAGAAAGAAGTCCTGACCAGTGACTCAAGATAATTAGAACAGTTTTCTGACATGCAGCAAGGTGGAAAGGGAAATGTGTGACCTGAATGGCATTGCACAAGTTTGCCAAAATAATGTACTAAGCAAAAACAACTGAAAGTATTTCCTATGTCACAACAATCCAAAACCCCAAGTAGACGGTGAAATATTTATTTTGACTGCCTTTCCAGTCAAAGATCTCAGGAATAGTACTATAATTTATGGCTAGTAAAAACACATTTATCTATTACTAATAATTTAACCAAAGCAAGTTTCATGGTATCACACAATTAGAATAATTTTTCATGAGTCAAACTATCATAAATGTTCGTTGTTATGACAGCTAGAAACACTTGAATGTGTAATTTGTCATAGAACATATAATAAGGTTCATGATATATTACAGAATCTGGAAAATCACCAATAATCTCCTTTAAAGGTAACGACGCTGGAGGATCTACTCTGGTCTGCACAAAGTATTTCTAGCATGGATTTTAAAAGAGTAGGATTTTTACCCTTTCACCAATCATCCGAAATTGCAGGTTTGCAGTTGTAGGAATACTACATGTACAGAGTTAACTGAAATACTTATTTCCCTTCAAAACCTGAAACAGCCTTTTTAAGTTTCAGAAAGCCTTCTACAGAGCTGAGAAAAACATCAATTTTAAAAAGCGTGTTAGGAATTGTCCTTTTTAGTTAGAAATGTAAATATAATGTTTAGTTTTTCAGAAACCATTCAAAATTTAGATTTGCTTTTTCAAACTTTATGTATGAAAAATTGATTCTTATTTATATAACACCCAAATACAGGTTTATTTTTCTCCTTTTCCAATGCATAATTTCAAAAATCCATATTTTGAATTAAAAAGTTCATACAGAAGCTGCACAGAGATAAATCCCTGAAAGCTAAAGGTTCCTACAATACCTTACAACACAAAACTCACTAATATAGCCTAAACTAGAAATGTGTGAAGACACGGGTAAATTGTGAGCATAATGAATGCAGTGCTAACCTCAGCAGCAGAAACATGTCACTATATTTTATGCAGTGTTTTCATAATTCTAACTGGCAGATATTCAGCATTTCAAATGAAGCTAGATTGTTGTAGTCATGTTACATGCTTTCCCATGCATTCAACACTCAGGCCATGGAAAAGAGCAGGTGCTTCCTCTAATCAATAACTCACTGTGACAAAGAATATACTGAAAGTGTATGTAATGTGGTTTATGCAAATGTTAGTGGTTGTGTTTGGTGATGTAGTGTAATATAATAACAGTTTTAATAAACAATTCTTAGTTTGGCTGAAAAAAATACAGTTATAAACAAGAAAGCAATTTCCAGTTTAAATATCCTCCTTTTTTTCTAATGTTTTCATGAAAGATATTTTAAAAAATTATATTGTGTTTGAATTTGAAGCTGTGGGAAAATGCCTCTTTAAAATAAAGGCTATTATATTAAAAAAAAGACAAAATGAGCTTAAACCTAAGCTCCATGGAAACAAAACTTCTCTGCAAGATGCTTATGCTCTAATGCCTAGGTTTTAAACACACACACAGAGCTCCAACTGAAGCAGCAAATATGAAAACTAACCCCTGACATTATAAGGCTGGTAACCATGGAAAATGTTAGATACTGAAAAAACTTATACGAAAGTCAATATTTGACAGCAAACGCAGATAAACAATTAATGCACTACTCATGTTAAGCAGACTCACATTTCTCACATTTTATAGCTTAATTTCTATCAACTACTCTGTCATTACATGAAAAAGGTATGTGTTGCTGTGACGGGGAAATAAGAACTGATCGCACTTAAGTAAATCTTGAAGAAAAACACAACTGCTCTGTGAATAGCAACCTTACAGCTGTAAACTGATTTGATTGGAGAGCAGATAACTTCACTAAAATGACACATTATGGGAGAAATCTTCTTTGAAAAGAGAGATTTAACACCAAAATATGTTAATCCATTATCTATTACAAATAGCCTGTATATTTTTAAAAATATTCTATATTTGCCCATGCATCTTTTTCTGAAGTAAATACTCAAAAAAATTTGCACAATAGAAACCAATTAATTGACATCACATATAATAAATTTGATAGAAGAGACAAATAAATATTCACTACTTCAGCAAAGACAATTTTCCATGTTCAAAAGTTTTTGAAACTGAAGAAAGAAAAATTTAAGTGTGTTTGGTATAAAAGTTATTATTGCAATAGCATAAACCAAGACTCTCTTAGAAGAAATATCTCCTACACATGCTCCCACAGTAAAATAGAAAGAACAAAAAAATATTTTTCAAAATACTAATGTTATGGAGAATTGTATTGTCAAAGCGAAAGAATGTTTCACTTTGTTGTGAATCATACTTTTATTTGTTACGTAACTGAAGAGAAAAGTGAAATACGAAATTAACAGAAAAAAAGTTTGAGATTGTTCTTTAAAGATCCCAGCAGCATGCAAAGTTTGTAAAAGTTAATACTTCCTGATTAAATAGTACCAAATAAACTTTGCAGATATTTCAGCAATGTGAAAACTCAGCCTAACAATAAAAGACAGTTGGAGGGAAGTAAGCTACTGTAAGCCAGAAGTGAGGCTTAAAAACAGTAAAACAAGTTATTCCATGGCAACAGGGGAAATACGCACATTAGCAGTAAACACAAGTTAAGAGGATATTGCCTGTATCTCCTATATTCCTAAATAACCCAGTAATTTTCTATTTCATACCATAGTTCAGAACAGTAGTTCTGAATGGGAACATATGAACTTTGCTGTTTCCCAGCCAAAAGTGTGCCAAAGCCCACTAACATTCATAACATGGATTTTTAGTTCAATGGATACAAAAGGCTCCACTGCTCAGTGCTATCTCCTCATACTGCCTATATTCTTGGCAATTTTATGAGGGCTGATGCGGCCATGTTGAATTTCAGCAGCTAAGACGGAAATACAAGGACAATACATGAACATAATTACTTAATTCATCACTGAATGGAAGTCATTCCATTAATAAACATGCTACTTCCATATGGATCTTTAAACAAGGAATCCTACCTTTTTACATCAAAGCTCTATCGCTTTAATTTTTACTATAATGATGTCTGTGGTATGAAAATCTACCTATTCATTGCAAATTCTCAGTCCTAGATACTGTGAAATGGAAACAGAATGTAAAGATCTCATAAAATTAAATTAATAAAGATTATAAGGGAACCTAAACCACATTTTCAACAACATTTGAACTTAAAAATTTTTCTATAGGTTCACTGCAAGATTCCAGTTTGGAACAGCAACGACTGTCTATTTAACAAGAATTAAAGGGTCTTGCTTCAGGTTTGCAGTCATACTAGCTGTAATGAATACTTTTTTACAGGTATTCTCTGTTAATGTTGTTAATTCCTTCATATACAAACAAACTACTACATCAGAGTTTCCCAAAACCAAGATGGTAAAAAGTTCTCAGACAAGAACTTTTTCCCTAATGATTCTATTGCTCTAGGTTCTGATTCAATTATTTTCTTATATTTCATCAAATAATAACTCATCTTCAAAATAGCAATGTAAATGCTAGCAGTTAAACACTCAAGTAATTTGCAAACTCAAGATCCTTTCAAATTTTCGTTATTGAGAAAACAGTGTTGTTAAGTAAAAGAAATTTGCTACTTGGAATGCGTAGATGTCACATGAAACCATCTAAAGCCAGACAACAGGGAACCCTCGGCAGTGGGTCTTTCTTCTTGGGTCAAAAAATGATATTTCAGCTGCTCAAAATTTAAACTGTGGAGTGTGAACATTTCTTTGATCTTACAGTCCTGGTGAGAAATAACTGTTTGCGGGAGAAAGATGTTAAGATTGCTATCCCTGAGAGGCACCTCAAAAATTGCTCATGAACCTTACAATAGAACATTATCTCATACAAAAGAGATTATAAAAAAGATACACTCAGTCTGTCCACTTTGCAAGTGGGTAGAAAGGACTGAAGGAAAACCTTCTGCTTTGTCAGCTGTGTACCCTAAGTGCCTTGGTGTTTAACGTGCACATAAATTTAGCTGAAAAACTAGGCATGTGGTCAAAAACATCCCTGATTTCATGTCTCATACTGCCTGGCTCACAGTGGCTTCCTGTTCAACAGAAAAGAGCAATCAGTCAAATACCTTCAGAGATGTTGACACTTTCTTAATGATACAAGAAGCAAGAATATCCAGATGGGTTTCTGAAGGAACATTCTGCTGTCAATATTTATTTTTCACAATGCAGTTCACTAAAAAAAGATTTACGTGTATATAGAACTGCTGTCTGTATGTAGTATCTGCTAATCATAAAAGCTAATTGGGGACAAACCTTTTGCTTTGCAAGTACTTAGACTGTTGGGCTAAAACATTGTCTGAGAATTATATACCCAATTTTGCTAAATTCAAAATTAGGTAGCTATAAATAGGACTTAGCATTGCCTAAAGATTTTATTTTCTCTCTTTTTCTTCACAGTATAAAATATTGTGAAACAAAAACTAGGATGTTATAAAATTATAGCATCTCCAAATATAATACAGTTGGCATGATACTGTCAATTTATTAATTTACCTCAATGTCTTCACACTTAGACCTTTTATCTCAAAAAACTGCAAAACGCCTGGTGGACCATTCGTGTTATACAGAGACATATTTATAAGTTTTTTTTTAAAAAAGCTATCTCCCCCTTTCACCAAAGGAACACAGCTGTTCTCCATACTATTAGGAGCATTACTGTGACTTCTTTTTATTATAGTAGATTTTATGAAACAAAACTGCTTATTGCTTCTGGAAAGTGGATAGAGCATCTGCATTCTACAGCAATATATATGATTAACATTCTAGGTAAAAAACATGAAACATGAGATTCCCATTTTCTAGCTGAATTGCCTTTTTGAGTGACCTTAAAGTAAAAAGAAGTATTTCACTATAATTGGCTGATCACATTTTCTATCCAAAGTAAATCCAAAATACCTTTTCATGAAAACACGAGACAATGTAGTCTTATATATTTCCTCTGGAAGTCTTAAATAAAGTCTTCCCCAAATTCAGTTTCATTTATTTTACATCAAGTTCATGAGTTCTTAATTACAGTTTGCTAGTAGTGAAAAAAAATCATAACAATCAGTTTGGGATTTTAAGAAACCATAAATCTTAGACTAGTTTTGAATTTTGGTGGGGTTGAGCACATTAATGCTTATACTTAAGAAATTCATTGATTCAGGATCTATCCCATTTTTAGACTCAGTATAATGGATACCATCATTAAAGGTTCTCAGTAAAATACAACCACCAGACATGACTTTAAACCCAAGCCATGCATTTCCTTTTGCACAGCATGAGAGGATTCACAGTTAGATAGTACAGAGTTGTTCTTTTAAAAAGTCCAGCTGCCAGTCAGGTCTTTTCTTCAGAAAGAAATCAGGTCTATAAATTTTACAGACTTCTCATGGACTCGCTCTACAAAGACATGATTTTCCATACTATAAAAACTGAAGTAAGAAAAAATATCCCTCACAGTTCCAGTATTAGCTTAGTTCTCAGATGTATTTTCAACATAATTAAAAACAAACAAAAAACCCATAGAAAATAGGTTTTTATGCTCAAAACCAGTCCCAAAATGTCAAGTGTCTTTAAACAGCCCTTCACAGAAATACAAGCTGACACAAAGCTTGACTGCATGGCTAATCAGTGTAAAAAATCCATGTCACAATCACCATGTCCAGATATCTCTACTCAACTTATATCTTAACTCCAGACACCCCAACACCAGCACTTTTGTGCATAAACTCTTCCTCCTATTATTATGGTAGGAGCAACAAATACAATGTATCTATGATGGCTTTTTTCCCCCAGGAAACATTCACAGTAAACAATTAGTAGCCCAATTCGGTCAGAATAATCAGGAAGATCAACATAAATTTTCAGGTTTTAATACACTGCTCTAATATTTTTGTTATGAAGCAGCTGAAGTCCAAACATGAATTTTTTTAACATTAAATGGAATTTCTTTCATGTACAAAACTAATTGCCATGTGCTACTGCTATCTGTTCACTGGGCATTTCAAATTGATTTTTTTCCATTTTCCCATAGTTTGAGAGGCAGCACTGAAAGTAAATACATTCCATGAAAGTGTGTCTTCTGGTTACCACTAAATTTTAAACACACACACAATAAAATGCAATATAGTTTTACTATGCAAGATCTTCCCAGATTACCATTGTGACATGTTTCAGTTAGGTATGTGACAGTGTTCAATTCTACAGTAATTTCTACATGAATTTTAATACCATTAATAGGAATTAAATTTAATCTTGTAAACCACTACAGTCATCAATATTTCAGATTATTTCTGACATACGTCAATAGTTCCAGTACATTTTGACACCTCTCTCCTTTCATCCTGTTTAATTTTGCTGTTTCATGATCACACCAAGAGATAACACATCCCAGAAGTGACTAGATTTACACAGTGCTGGACAGGGATAGCCAAATTTTCAAAACCAGTCATTTATAAACTGCAGAGGCAGTCCTAAACTTTTAAAGAAATAAGCCCATCTGAGGTCCCATAGCCTTACAGAGGATTATAGAACATAGGTGTTAGCAACAATATGAAAGAGACCTCTGGAAGCCATCTTGTCTAAACTTGCAGTTGAAGCAGAGCTTAGGAGCTTGACCAGTCAATTCTGAAAATATGCAAGGATAAACAGACTATAACTTCTGTAGTTATACTACACACCTGTGTAGTGGTGTGTAGATTACACAACTAGCACAGTAAAAATGCATTTGCAACAAGACACTTGCAAATTTACATGGGCAACTCAAAATTTACACTGAAAATTCAGAAGCTACATATGCAATACATACCACATGCAAGAATAAAACATTCAGCTTAATTCCTTAAACCACAATCAGAAAATGTAGCATAGCACCAAAATAAACCACAATTTTTTCAATATACTTATTTTCTT
>NW_005054331.1:5536986-5639123 GCF_000277835.1 Geospiza fortis
TCATCACCTGCTGGATCTTTCTAGGCAGAATACATATTGCACTTTTCAGTAGCTGCTTCAGTGTGTGGGTGTTGTGTTCCTGAAATTACTAATAAGACTTAAACTTACTGCAAAAGACACAACACTGCAAATCAAGAGTTTAACAGAAATATTTTTTATGGGTAGTAGAGTTTTCCATAGTACTCCCATTTATGTAAATTTATAATCTAATCTACTAAATTAGGAAGAAAAAAATATTTTTCACTGAAGGTTAGAAACCAGAGAAAAGAATTACAGATAATATAACAATCTGGCTATCCATACTCAGGCATATTTTAGGTCAAAGCTTTCCCTACTTTGTCTATAGCATCACTAAATAAGGAGACAGGTTTCCTCCCCTGTAACATAGAAATTAGATAATGCCACAAGACTTTCTGTTTCTAATTTTAGAGAATTTCAGCACTAAGTAAAATGAGCCAAATCTGCTTCTTTACTAGTCTAGTTTGAAATTTGCTTCCACTGAATGCACTGAAAGGTAAAGTTATTAATGGATTGAAAAACCAAGATGAAACATTTTCATCATTATTGTTTAATTAAAAACATGTTCTTTGGTTTTGTCTGTTTTATCAAAAAACAAAGAAGAAATACTTCCTCTTTTATACTATCTCCCCTGCACCATAGCAGTTCAAAAACTTACTTGAACATTCATCACACTGACCTTAAAATCCAAGAAAATTTTTGAGGCAATTGAAGATAGAAGGAGTTCAAACCAAAAGAATATGTTAAAATGAAAAGAAATAATGCCAAATAAAATTCCCAATATTAAAATTCTCCAGAAAGAGATAACAAAGAACCATGCTGCCTCTCTCCAGAGAGGGTCAGTATGGAGGGCTTTTTAGGAGCAGATTTGATCTCTATGTGAAAACTGAGTTAGCTCCTTACTTAAATACTCCATTCATCTCTCATGTATACTGAGCTGACTTTGAAAACGTAAAAATAATTGCAACATAATGATTTTCAATGTCAGGCTTTCTACAGAACAACTGTAACTAGCTTCTATAATACAAACAGTATACAAAATCTCTTCCCATTAAAAATTACTTTTTAAAATTTACTACAAAGACATACAGACAGACAAAATGACCTTCTGGAAGGTAAACATGAAATAAATCACCCTATTAACAGATGTATCAAACTCCAAACTTAAATAGCCTGTATTGATAAAGAAATATCAATAGCCTGTATTGATAAAGAAACTATTACGCACAATTCCCATCTCCTAAAAATGTAGTTAGTAGTGCACTTTTTCTTCCCTCCCTCTAAATAAAAAGGCCTTTTGGGGGGAATGTCTCTCTTCCACAGGAGAACTCATGATAAAGTTGCTGGAGTTCCTACCTCTGGGAATCCTAGAGTTATATAAAGAGAATGTTAATCAGTCTTAAAGGAGAATGTCAAGGTCTCCCAGAAGTTCATTCCCTCCTAAAAGATGAAAATTTGACACTAAGCTAGAAACACAGCATTTAAATATTTAAGTAAATTTGCCATATATTTTTGTGAAGAGCCACGCTTCCCAGCGACTGGCAACACGAAGATTCATACTTACAGCTTTTGAACCAAAGTTCAATTTTTCCATAGCAACTGCACTGCTCTCTTTACAGATATTATTTTCATTTTGTAACAGAGGTGTAACAAATGAGGTGTTCCTTGCTGTCATCATGTCAAACACACGGAATCACTGTCAGGATTTTTAAGTTGTACATACAACACAATTCAAGTCACAGTCCAGGCAAGCTGACCCAGCAGCATCCTAAATGGGACAGAGCTAAACCTACCTTATATCACAATTACTTTATATCATAATTACAAAAAATATGCTGGCATGACTGTCAAGATTAAGGGGTGTGAACTGCTTGCTTTAAACTGATAATACTGGCGGGATCATATAGAACTCTGCAGCACTCATCTCTCTGACATTGCAGACTGCCCTCTATTTATCTCTGTACATCAGGCCCTGGTTTGCCTCTTAGCAGAGAAATATTCAAGGTATGCTATACATGAAAAAGAAAGTGGAATTATATACATACATTCAGAGTATGCTGCTCTGTTCTCAAGAAAATGTGAATATGTATGTGGGTACTGAATTTTTGCCTTAAACCAAAGGTTAACTCCAGAACAAAGCAACAGCCCAAATTAACCTTAAATCATAACCTACAAATGGAATAGACTCTCTGCTAAAATAAGAGGACATGGCTCAATTCCAATCTCCAAAAATCCAGCTGTATAGTCTAAACCCCTGAAATTTTTACAAGGCACAAAGATTTTTCCATAAAGCTCTTCCAGTACTATCGCAGACATCTTTTCATTAAAAATCCTTTCTTAGGATTTTTCTTCCTAAAAAGCTGTGAGGCTTCAGGAACAAAATGTAAACAATGGTTATCTGCTGCAGTGGAGTACAACAGATGCATCTGTGATTGGCCCATCTTAGATGTTTACAATTAATGGCCAATCACAGCCCAGTTAGCTTAGACTCTCTGTCTGAAGACACAAACCTTTATAATTCATTCCTTTCTATTCTTAGCTTAGCTAGCCTTCTGAGATGAAACTTTTCCTTCTATTCTTTTTAGTATAGTTTTAATGTAATGTATATCATAAAATAAGAAATCAAGCCTACTGAACATGGAGTCAGCATTCTCGTCTCTTCCCTCACCTGAAAACCCCTGTGAACACCGTCACACAGTACTTCACCAATTTTGAGATTGTAAAAGAGAGTTGATTGTTCTGAGAACACCTGTATTACTGCTATGCTAGGTCTTAAATAGCATTTTACACAGAACATTCTATAATAGCCCTTTCTAAAATGACACTTCCCAGAACAGTAGAGACAGCAATAACGCACTGCATGCCAGAAGTACCTCCAGACAAGCTTTTTTCCCTAACTGCAAAAAAGAAACCAAGTTTGTCAAGGACATTACTGCCCTCGCCTTTGGCATACTGAAAACTGTTAGCTCACTAGGTCACACGTGGACATTTTCATAATCTCACCTAAAACTCAATTTCATGTTATCATTGTGCCTCTGACTGTGGATATAAAGCAAGAATCAATCTTTATGTTTGTTCACCTTTGATGTGCAAACACACTATATTTACATTATTGTAAAATCTATTTTTAACTAAAGGAGAAGTGTAAAAATGAACTTGTTTGAGTCCAAGAGTAATTGATAGAGCCTTTTCCCTATTTTTGGATCTTTAGGAGAGCACAAATTTTAAGACACCATGTCAAATCCCTTATCTCACTGTTTCTTCATGATGAACTCTGCACTTTCTGATATGTTAGTGCACTGACATGAGTATCAGAAACATATTTTTGTACTTTTACCTAAAAAATGCTATTGCACACAATATAAAATTTGTTAGACCAATTCCAGATACTGTTCTTAATCCAGAAACTTACATATATACTTTGTGTTTTCAAACCCTTAGAACAAGATGTTCTCTGCTGCTTTCTGAAGTAAATGCAAAAGATCCAACAGATTAGCTAACAGCTTGAAAGACTATATACACTGATGGCAACAATTTACAAAAACCAAAGTCACTGGCTTTTAGTGACTTGAGGTTTTTCACTACCTAATTTCTTTCCTTTCTCCCATAAAAAGAAATCAACAAAAGACCAAAACTATCTCTGTCATGAATTTTTATGGATAGAAGCAATCTAGAAAGGCAATCTGCCATATCATAAATGAAAGCATAAGAAATATACTCTTTTTTGTACTTATAATTAAAAATATTATTGTTCTCAGAGTAAGAAGGATGAGATATCCTAAGTCTGAGCTTAAAATTTAAGTGCAATGAATAACACTCATTCAGGAATCACTATCTTAAAACCTACATCATAGTTGAAATTAATCTCTCTTTATAAATAGGAAAGACATACCAACCAACCAAACAACCACACTTGATTACACATTTCAAATGCATCCCTCAATTTTATAGCACCCTTTATGTATACCTTACCTAAAGAAGAAACAAGGAAAACAAAAAATATTTTCTAAAATTAGGAAATAAAAATGGCAAGTATGTTCATCATAGGCAAGTTTAACAATCATTAAACCACAGGTGATATTTAAATAAGAAAAGTTCCATTTAAGAAACATGTTTTGAAACAAATCCTTAAAAATAAGGAATTAGCAACTAGTACTCCGATTGTAAATCAGCATGATTCCGACAATGCCGCACTTTGCCAAATGTCTAAAATGATGGATAGTACGAAGTAGGAAACAGCCTCTGAAAGGGGAAAGGAATATAAAAGCTCCTTATCAAGAGACAGGGCAGTGCTCATTGTTATTCAAGCACATGAGCTGCCATATCCTGTTTCCATTGACTGCAGGGAAGGCTTCAGCATTGACTTCAAACAGGTGCAAGTCCCACGAGACTTAAAGGGAATAAAACCTACAGTCACGGTATGAAAGCCACAGTGTATGAAGTGTGGGGAGACAGGATATGGAATTCCAATGTGGTACACAAGAGTCTGACAAAGCTATTTAAATGTAGTGCCAAGTAAGGATGCAACTGAAAAAACACCAGGCATTTCTAAACAGAAATTTGGCAGGTCTTCATTCAATGCTACAAAAAAAAAAAAAAAAAAAAAGTGCAGGAAAAATGTTACACAAATGAGAGTGCTAATTTATGGTGGGGGGAGAGAACAAGGGAGACCCAGAAGCAGCAATAAGCATCATCCTGTTCAGGAGCAATACAATATCACTTGTTCAGGACACAGCTGCTGGAATGCTTTGGTAGATACTGTAGACTGGTCTCCTCTGAGAGTTGCTGGGACTTAGACTCAAATATATTACCCACTTTTATTTATTCTCTTCTGTATTATGATGAGCATTTGAAAATGTTTGGAAATTTTTTTTCTTTAACTTACATAATCTTCAAAAAGAAGTCTTAGGCTATATTCTTACATCAGTTGAGTTATGCATGATGTCCTCAATTAATTCTATAAAGAAAGTAGCTGAGATGTCATTATATTAATTAGAAGCTGGTCAAAAATAGAGTACTTATCCCAAAGTAAACTATGCGACTTCAAAATTTCTTTCCAGATGGAAAAGAAAGTTATCCAACACAGCAACTATCTGTCTAAAATAGGGGTAGTAAACACCAGTCTCCATATTAAACTCTTGTGAACAATTATTATAGCAGGATGACTGAACCTCAGCATTTAATTTTGGAAGCAGCTTTTGACATTAAAATGAAGAGTGAAAGTAACAATTTTGAAGGGAATCAGGGAAGACTATAAATAACTCTTAGGGTAAAGTCAGAGATTAAGCATCTCTTCCATAGTTACTAAGTTTTATGAGGAAAAGGGAATCACATACCTGTGCAAGCATGGGAAATCCGAGGTTCCTGCATCCATTACAAGGTGTCAGTGCCTCCCATAAACCAGAAGGTCCACAAGTATTTTCAGCTGTATCATCATCTTCTTCCTCCCTTGGTGATAAACGCATTGAAGAAGGCCTCTGTGCATAAAGAAACAATACTTTCAAATTAAACACAGTGATATATATTGTAAAGAAACTTTTTATCTTATGAACTTAATAGCGTCCCATCCAGAAATACCAAAAGATAAACTGCTATTTTAATCCAAAGTACCTACTGTTAAACTGTTGTATGAAAATACTTCCTAAGGAAGGTGCATATTGAGCTACCTGTGATTATACTTTAAAATTGAGTGAACATATTTATATACATACAAAATATTTATTGTCTTTTTTATCAAGAAATTGGCAATTTATACTTAATTTTACTTTAAAATTTGCTGTAATATCATTAAGCTCAGGATATTCCACAAAGAATAAAAACT
This sequence comes from Geospiza fortis, assembly GCF_000277835.1. Classification (NCBI taxonomy): domain Eukaryota; kingdom Metazoa; phylum Chordata; class Aves; order Passeriformes; family Thraupidae; genus Geospiza; species Geospiza fortis. The sequence continues at coordinate 5,542,826 of NW_005054331.1, forward strand.
AACATTTGCCTGGATAGGTCCAATATTTTTGCAGACAAAAACTACTAAATCAGTCAAAAGATGAGGTTTCAGGTTTTGCATTATATTTATCAGTAATAAATGTGTTATCTTATTTTGTAGGCAAAAGATGCATTTAAAATGACCTGTATTATTTTGCTTTATAGTCTGAAAGGGATGAAAAGTATCACTGACTTATGAACACTGTGGCTTACATAATGATCTGAGTGATAAGGGAAAAATGCTGATTTTTGCTTAAACCAGTATCCTAATTTCCTATGACAGACAGAAATAGGAACAGTGGTCAGTTCCCATATATTTATGTTATTTTGCTATACAGGAAAATCCACTCCAACTGAATTGCAGTGGTAATTTTTAAAACTTAGGAGAAGAAGGAGGAAAGTTAACCCAGTAATCAATGATTTTTAAAATCTCACATCAACACAAATTGTTACAAGTAAAAAAAAAAAAAAGTAATTTTCACAATTTTCGCACACTAATTCTAAATTGGTGTATGAAATAGCTGTTCTAGCCTGCTTTAAATTTGCTTGAGCAGCCTGCCTGATACCCAGATACTAAATGCTGTGTTTAGGACCACTTCTTTCAGAAGTGGCTGGACCAAAATAGCACTGTTTGAGACAATGGCTGACCACAGCTATCAATCTGATGGTAACATTAAGTCTAAAGCGCTGCTATGGGGTCCATGTAAAAATCATCTTAAAAAACCCAACACCTAATTGCAGATTATTTTAGCCAATAGAATAAAGAAATGCATGGAGTCTGCTGCAAGGAAGGGAATAGAGAAGTGAAAGAAAAGTAGGGAGAAAAATAAGTAGAGAAACAGCAGCAGCTCTAAAGATGAACACAAGCTAATGGAAACTGTAGGAGAAGCAAAGGCACCACACAGACAGGCACTAACTCAAATTGTGTAACATCTGAGGATCATTCAACTCTTGACTCTTGTGCTAACTTCTTTACACAAAAGTTGTTGATATACCATTAATTTAAGCAGGGAAAATATTTAGAAATTCTATCTCGACCGATGCATCAAAGATGAGAAACACAATATACCCCACTCCATTATGCTGATTCCCCTCGGTTAGAAAATGGTTGTTCCCTTGTTGCAGACTTCATGAATCTATCCATATCTTGTAAAGTTAGGTGGATTTATTTACTTTTTATTTGAGAAGTCAATTTCTAAAACATTCTTAGCATGGTATTTCATTAGGTTATTTTGACACTTTAGTAGTACCACAGAATATGTCGCCATAGCAACCAATATTCTCACACTGATTATTAAAAGCATCGGGTTAATTCTGCAGAGTGTAGGTCGTGAAAGACTATTATTGCTAGGTATTTGCATAGACAAAGGAAGCAGACTAGAGGTCTTTCCCCTCTATTTATGACACCATCTTCCATGGTGGCTGCCCTACACTTTTATTTTAAATCTCAGAATTGCTGTACCAGAGAATAAAGCATTTCTTGCCCCCTGGAGTAAAAAGCAAAGAACTGCAGCAGTGCTCAGCACAGGAAAGCAGGTGACACACATTAGCTGTAACCTTACAAGCCAATGGAAGTGAATGAATACAAAGTCATATAAAAATGTCAGTGCACCCTGTAAAGGTACAAAACACACACGCACAAGTGAGAAATTTTCAACTGAAAAGAAGATGAATTATAATAGAGTCACTGAAGGGGGAGCATATGAGAATTTAGCCATTACAGGAACAGAGTGAAAAAACCCCATGCCAAACATCTATTAAACAGTAAAACCAAAATACACAAGCAGAATGAGAGTTGTATATTTCCATTAGATGTATTTTATATAAATAGCCTAAGATAGAGTGTGAATCACAGGAATTTAATGTCAATGTGAATGAGAGGAAGTGGAAAGTATCTAGTCAGATCTCTTGATCACTTGAAAAAGGATCAGTCAATGCCAGAGTTCATTAGGCACACGACTGGAACAAACCGATACTGTCATGCAACTAGACAACACAGGTATGAACATGATATAGACTAATTTATAGACTACTGAAGATCAGGGTGAGCTCTTTTTACACTTGCACAGATTTCTGACACCAATAAGGCACTAAAAAGGCACCATTAGGAAAAGTCTATTTGGAGGGTGAAGAAACAGTTATTGTCATCACCTTTCTCACCCATCCCTGCTTGACAGATGCCCAGTTCCTCCCAGGCAGTGGGAGGGAGATATGTGGGAATTAGTGCAGGGGAAGAGAGCTGCAATTGCAAAGAGGAAGGAAGGAGTTAATAGCTGCATGAGAGAAAAGGGTCACAAGTGCCCCAAATTTGATAGACTGGGGTTGCATACCCTGGGAAGAGGGATGTGTCTGGAGGAGGCAAACGAGATACAGAAAAATCTACAATCCATTCACAGAGCTCAGACTGTGACACAAACCCATAAAACTCCAAACCCAGACCACACAGTTTCCTGTTACTCTCTCACAGCCTTCATTTCTTTCCCAGAAGTCCCTAATTTTTCTGTTCTGTTGTATAATTTAATTTTGCCTCCTTAGAGGTCCTTTGAACATGAAAATCTAATTCTGTGTGTGCTACTGGAAAGCCTTGATACAGCCCTGTAGGGAGAGTTTTCGTAAAACCAAAGATATTTATGCCCACTTCCCAGAAAATAAATAAATAAACAGAGTAGAAGATATTTCTGTCAACTAAAGAAAAAAAGGCACCATTTAGAACCTCTTATTTATACCTGTTTGGAGTTAAAACAACCCAAACAAATGTAGTTAAAAATGCCGTCTAAATCACAGCTACTCAATTAATTGAATTAGACATTATGAAATGGCAAAGCCAATATAAACTGCAGTACTAAGCTTCAGTAAGGGAACTTCTGCCTAAGTTAGAAGAGACAAGCATAAACAACACGTATCCTCAACGGAACAGACAGAAAACCTTACATGATATTAGATATGATATGCAAAAGGAAAATTTGGTAGAGAAATCACTAAGATATTAATAGAGAATTAAAGCTTTATTAAAAGTTCTGGTTTTTACTGGAACGCTGAAACAAGTATTAGACATTGCTTGCAGTATTAAAAGGCTAAGAAAGTAATTTCTCTGAGTAAAGAGAGAATAATAGCGATACAGCAGTGAGAGAGTAGTAAGATCTAGCATAAGGACATTCTACCACTACAACTAACGACAAATTTTCTTCAGACACTACTAAGACTATCATATCACCTCCCATTTTTATACTTAATGAGTATTTAAATCATGTCTTCCAAAATTTAGGTATGGAAGCATTCCTTTTCATGCCTCCATCTACATAAATGGCAAAAATTTGGGTGCTAGGACACTTTAGACTGAAGGACACTTTATAAAGAGCCTATTTATTCTCAAAACATGTATGCACACCAGATTGTCTATCACAATAACTTGGAATCTCTGTCCTAATCTAAGAGAGCAAGGCAATATTTATTAACAGAGAGAATGATGAATACAGAAAGAAAAAGCAGAGAAAGTCTGTTCTACTTTAAAAGTCAACAACAAGAGAAGGTGAGAGCAGCTTTAATCTTAACAGTCACCAAGTTCACAGCTCAGTGGCTGTACACCATGTATAAAACATACATAAATACCTTTAAGTATGGCCTTCTTTTTATCAAATACTAACTATCTCCTATCTAACGTATAACCTTATTACCTAGACAAGTTTATTTAAGGAATGCAGTAAATTTTAAAAGATGTCTTATTTCCTTTCAGTCCCTCCTTTTTTCTCAGGATTTACTGAAGACTGGTCTGCTTTCTGCCTTGACATTTGTAAGCAGACACTGCTAGGAAAAATATTACTCAATTCCCTTGTTTTGGAATACATAGGAGACTTTCCTGAACTAGTCCAGTGAAACCTAAAAGCAAACATCAAAACCTTCCCTTCTTGTATCTGGCTTTTTCACATCATCATCCAATTGCAGAAGTATTTCATATACCCTTTCAAACAGTATCTGCTAGAGCCAAACATCATCAGTAAACTATTAAAGGTGCAAAATAACAGGATATTTACTGTTTGCTATTGCATCATAGCTCTGGAGACACGAACATTACCTTATCATTTATCTTTGTTAGGAAACAATATTTTTAAATGGAGCAGTAAAGATGAAATCCAGAAGGCAATATTGTTCTGCTTATGGGAGGCAGAAAGCAACCAGACATTTGATAAGCCAAATGCTGCTACTCAGTTTGAAACAATGAGGACAGTAGGAAATTTATTCTGTAGAAATAATTTGGCAAACATGTATTTTCTATCATCCTACCAAAGATGTGCTTCTAACTCTCCTTGGCCCAAAGGACATGTACCTTACACTGTGAAATAAAAGCGCAAAATTACAGGTCTGTTACCTAGTATTCTATTTTGACATTATTATTACTAAGAACTAATAGAACAGGAAACTGTTCCTGAATTTCTTCTATAAATTTGGACGAGAAGGTCTATCTCTGCCACAGCTGTCCCCAGCAGCTGCAGCAGTCAAGCCAGGGACAGAAGAGCTGGGACACTGTTCTGTGCTCTCACTGCTCCCCCTGCTGCTGCCCAAGCTGCTCTCAGGGGAAAATGCCTGAGGTATGCAAAAGAAAAAAGAGCATTAGGGCATAACATATAACACAATCAGTTACTATTTTTCTACAGCAGCATCCCTGCATTAAGCAAATATGCCCTTCTGAGATTCAGTAAGGATCCTGTAAAGGAGGAGCCTCAATTATGACATACATCCTATGTCTCACAGACAGTGAAGGGTTTTGGGAACCTGGGCACACTTTTCCCACATCCCCCAAGGCCTTCTCCCTACTAATGATTTTCTGTTTCCCATCCTCATTATTTTGTCTTTCACCTTACACTGCACATCTGCTGCTGTTCTTTCACAAACATGTTCCAAGTCTGCATCTTTTCCATTTGCTCTGCATGTGGGTACAATTTGACTGCAGCTCCTGTATTCTACAAAGAAGTATCAGGAAGACAGACAGTCTTGTACTTACAGCAGCAGAATGATGGACAGGAGTACTCTGCACCTGCCTCTGCCTTAATCCCTGTGGGATGCTAGACATGTCATTTCAACATCTCCAAGATGGTCACTAAGTTTGTGCTCCTGATCTGCTGGCTATGCTGAAACTGAAGGTGAGTTTGCCCAAATGCTGGGCTACATCAGGAACCATCTTGGGAATCTCTGTGACTATTCTCAGTGGTATATGAGCCTAAGTACCCTGCAAATCCCAGCTCCAGCAGTCCCAGATGTGGAATCTTGGTCTCTACACCACTGCGCATCAGCCCAGCTGCATGTGATATTTTCTGACTGGGGCTCCAAAAGAAACACCACATCTGAAGCAGTTACACCCTTGGAACTCAAGATCACTGTGATATCTGATTCCGAGGAGAAATTCCTGTCACTTGAAGCCAGCAGAGTCAAGTGAAATGACCACATGTAGCAAACACAAGATGCATTAACTAGGCAAATGTGATTAATTAACATACATACACAACTATGTGGTTATGTAGCTGCTGCCCCTCAGTGGGCACCATTGACATCTATCATGATGAGCACCCCAAAATAAATCACTCTGTCTCCAGAGCAGGATCTGACACTATACAGGAAATACATCCTGGAACCGAATGGCAAGTACAGGGCATACTGAATAAGGTCAAAATTTTAAGTAAAAATGAGATTATAAAATGAGTACATCTGGACATGTATTGAAAAGTGGAGAAATACATTTGAAATTTTAATTCATCCTTGCATGTAGCATAAATAACAAATATTAAGATGATTCTTATTCTTTGCACTACTCTCATAGAAGGATGAAACCATTCATAAAACAAAAGTTTAGGATTTAAAAACCTAATAGGTGATCTGTTTTCTCAAGTGATCAGTTACGGGACCCAACAAAATGGCCTGAAGTTGTGTCAGGGAAGGTTTAGGTTGGACATCAGGAAAAGGTCTTGCACCCAGAGGGTGTTTGGGCACTGGCACAGGCTCCTCAGCACAGAGGTCACAGCACCAGCCTGACAGAGCTCAAGAAGCATTTGGACAACAGTCTCAGGGACAGCGTGTGAGTCTTGGATGTCTCTCTGCAGGGCCAGGAATTGGACTTGATGATCCTTGTGGGCCCCTTCCAACTCAGTGAATTCTGTGATTTAATACAAGTTTTTTGTTTAATCTATGGATTAAGCTACTTCTCTATAATGTATCAAAACATAGGCACTTCCATAACTTACTCCACTCTAATATATGTGTTTGGGACAGGATTGAACTGCCAAATTAATTTCTCTTTCTTAACATTAGCTAAAATAAAGTGAACCTGTGTTATAAATACTTGTCTAACTTTGAGCACATACCTAATACCAATAAATCAGACTATTTGCACACTTAATTTTAAATGTTTAATGTCAAAGTATTTCAAGTGCTTTACTTTACCATTAAAAAGAACTTAGCACATGCAGCATAAAGCCCTAAAACAGAATTCACCCAGGAAGTCATAAAGACTGCAAGGACACTCTGCTAGAGAATGCATCTCTAGGAATGCCTTTCCATCCCACAGATTTGACCTATGTTGGTATGTAAGGAAGGCTGTACACAAATATGGGCTGTGCAGAAAGGGAAGGAATTCAGTACTTTTATTTTTGAGTCTTGAAATTTAACCACAAGAACTGTTGCAATTAAGTTAATGGAATTTCTCATGTTAATGACAGACTTTTGCGTCTCCCTGAATCAATATGCACATGACTCACTCCAAAATGTGACTCACTGAAAAACTCATGTACCAGATGAAAAAGAAGAAACTGATAATGAAGGGAATAGGAGCCTACAGAAAAGCAAAACTGAAGTGTTAATAATTTAAAAATATTAAAGAGAATTAAAGGCTACAGAATATTTGCCCTTGCATAAAGGAAAAAAATCATAATTCAAAGTAATGTCAACCACTTTTGGCTTTAAACGTCTCAGAGAAAAGACTGCTTGGAGAACATTTACAGAGCCATCTCTGTATTTCACAGCCCTATACCATCTGAATGTTATCATATAACATTTGAAAATCTTAGTGCTATGTAATTGCCATGAAAATCAGTTGTAAACCTTGTATTTTTCCTTTTTTAAAATTGTGAAAGAGAGGGTGGGTAAGTGGGTGGCAGTATGATGAAACTTATAGAAAACACATTATTTCTCATGAAATAGAGCAGAAGGAAGAGAAATTAAAGTAGGGAGAAAATCAGGTGGCAAGAGAGTAGGCAGAAGTCACCACTTAATTACTCCTCCAGCGCACAGTTTTTTATTTAGCACACATATTCTCAGTAGAAATGTGTCAATGAAAATGCAGTTATTATTCGATTAAGCCACTGTTGCCTTAAGAAAGAACATAAAAAAATCATACCTGAATAGACAAAGGCAATCTAAAGAACTATAATGCAGTACTGAGTTAACCATCTGAAGGTGAATGCTGGTTAAGAGTGGACAATCAAAAGAGCTTTGAAAAACATCTTTGCTATGTGATTTACAGATCCAGCAGTAACAAATTACTAGTAGTTTGCCATATTGGCAGCCAAGTGCTAAACAACATGTAAACACAACACAGTAGAACAGTTGACAACTGAAATGTCTTAGAAGCCTATGGAAGTTGAAGGCCTAACTAGAAAAGATCAGCCAAAGAAAAATCTACCTTTTGTTCTCAGAAGCACAAGCAATGGCTCAGACTCCTCTAGAGGTGCTGAAAAGGATCACACACACATCCCATCAGAGATGCAGCATACTATCAAGTGGAGAACAGCTCTCAATGCAGCCTGATTTACATGGCATGTGGAAGCAGCATTCAAAATCATCTTCTCTAGGAAGGCAAAGTCTTTGCTATGGCCAATAGGAAAATCTGCCAGTGTGAAGTTGACATACTGCAAGTTGCTGCTTTTTCCTGTCTTATATAATTAAGCCAGTGATGTCACTGCAGTCATCTCAATAACCACTACTGCCAGAAGATGTAGGGCAGGGTGTGCTTTTTCTGTGCTAGCTCACAGGTCCTGTTTCCTTTTGCCTGTGGAACGCCACACATTCAGATCCACTGCAGTACAAGCACACCTTTATGTTCTTTTCCAGACACATTCCTAAGTAGCTAAAGACTTAATATTTAAATTTCTCCAGTCATTCATAATATAATGCCTTAAACTCCTATAAAATACAGATAAACAAGTCAGTCAGTAACAGGCTTTCATCTATAATTCCTGTGAAGCACTGTGTTTCTTAGGAGGTATCAATGACTAAATAAGCGATTGTGAACTGTTAAAATTACTTAGATTTCATAAAGGAAACACCACTGACAGAGACAAAAGCAAGGCAATAAATATTCCAATACCCATAAGTAAGAAACTATTAACAATGGAAAAGAAAGACCTGCATAGCAATAAAAAAGTAATTATATTTTAATATGATTTTTGTCTAAGTTTGACGGGCAGTATTGAGGCTGCTTCTTTGCAGATTCTGAACAGCCCATATTTCAGAGATATTAGGCAAAGCACCAATATCAACAAAAATAATAGTGGTAGTATTAATGCAAATTGTTTAATCTCAAATAATTACTGAAGCAAATAAAATTGAAGAACCTCTTCTGAGATATTCCCTCATGACACTAAACTGAAACTTATGGTAAGTTTAGGAAGGAGAGATGCCAAGAGAAGAGAAATGAAAATTGATATTCAAAAATTGTGTAAGTCATTCAACATTCACATTTCTCTGGAAAAATAAAGAATCTGCTGTAAGGAGCAACACGTGCATCATGTGACATAACACAGTAAGTAAATCTGGTTTCTGATTCTAATCTCACTTAAAAAACTTAGACCACTGAAGTCAGGCAACGATTCCAGTTATATTACAGTCACAGAAAAGCTAAGGGGTGCTTTTCTAGCACACTCTTGATGTATGGGCAAAGTTTTCTAATGCATAGTAAATATCAGGCACTGGCCCTTATCTGAATTCCTCAAGATATTATATTTTATAGAGCTATAGGAATCTGGCCCAGCATATTTTTCTATTCATTCTCTACTTGCTGAGCTTATTAACAGGGGCTGGAAAAATCTGTCAACAGAATACAATGAAACTCTATGTTATGAATGGTCAACTTTCAAGACTTAAGGACAAAAATACTGAATTTATTTTATATGCCTATTGTAAAACAAATCTGCTTGTAGCCATTAGGATAGAATAAAAATGAAATTAAACAAGTAGTCTAAACAAACTGCCCAATGCTCTAATTTCAGCTACTAAACAATTTTTAAGGAGAGCATTATTTTGTATTAGCTTGTCATGGGTGGTCATTTTGCCCTGTGAAATATGGCGCGTTATTTACCATTAGCATTATTTGTATGCCTCTTACTAAGAAGCAAAGAAAACAAAGAGAGACTGCAGCTCCTAAGAAAGCACCTACTTAGTCAACTTCAAAAGAATCATTGAATCAAATATAGTTAAACCACACATTTAATCCCCACCCCTTAGGATCCTGTAGAAGTTCACATGGCTCTGATGGATTAGCAGGCTCCATCTCCTCGCTATACCATTGGGATAAAGTTATGCTGTTCCACTCACCACAGAAAACAACTGAGACATAGCCATACAGTTCTTACTTTTCTCATGCATTTCCTGTCAGATGGTAATCATCAGGCTTCACTGCAAGTTCCAAGCTTAATGACTTAATTCTGACACTAATGGAATAGACATGAAATCACTGTTGACTTGAGTTATATACATATTTCATTTTTTCCCCCTCTACTCTTTGTAACTTGATGTGTAGGTAAAACACTCATTTATTCTGAGGTCACTATGTATTATGAAGAACAATCAAACCTGCATTGGTACCTGCTGACAACCTGGTACCTGCTGATAAGAGTTCTAAATTATTACAGAAATTCCTATCTCTTAATGAAGAAACATCAAAAGCTAAAATGTTCTAGAAAAATGTGGGTTTTGTTTAGATTGCAGGATAGGTTCTCCTTCTTTCCTTATTAACTCAGTTATCTTTTCCCTCAGGTAAGTATCTACATATGACTGTGAAAGACAAATCTTCTACACATCTAAGCTCATTCTTCTTATATTCTACCAAAAGCAGTTTTTCCAGAGAGCAAAAAATATGTTGCAGAAATTAAAATCTGATTGTACCTAAAAGTCAGCAAAGTCTTTCATATTCCTTCTAGACCTCATACATTGCTTCATACTCTATTGCTCAAATGTGATAAACCAACACACCTTTGGAGTATCAGCATTCCTACCGGTGATGCTCTAAATCACAGAGGCAGAAACTGTATTTTGAGAAGACCAAGAAAGATGAAAAGAACTTTTTGTTCTCTTGTGAAGGAGAATCTGAAATTGTGATTCTGACTGGAACACTGGAGAACAGTCTGACGACAGGAGAAACCCAAGGGAAATGGAGAGCAGGAGTCCATGACAGATTTTTTTTGACAAACTTCGAAGGAAGGTCAGTGCTTGACGGAAGCACTTCTGGTTACCAATAACTTAGTGTTCCTGACAATTTGGTTTTATAATAATATCACAAAGAGAGAGTTGATGTTAACATTAAAAAAGTCACCTGTCTGGGTGGAAATCTCATGGCATTATCTTCTCATTCTGTTCTCCAGAAGTGACTGAAACTCTCTTGGAAGGTCCCAAATGAATCTGGAGACTGCAGCTTAAGCATGGGCACCATGTTGTACACTACTGAATACTCCCAGGACGACAGACCCTGAAGGTATCAAAAGAAATGAAAGAGAAGGGGTTCTGCTGTGCAGCACTGGCAACAGGGGCACAATGGCACAGCCAGCTTAAGGATGTTAAAAAAAATCATGAAACACAGATGAGAAAGAAGGTTCGCTAAAGCACTGAGTAACATAAAAAAATATATATTTAATGCAAGCAAATATAGTTCATATTGGGAAGATGATTTCAGGATCAGTTCTGACAGAGCCCTCAGATGTTGGCTAATCCTACTGAGATTAGTAGATATCCTTGGTGTTCATCTAAGTACAATGAAACAGAAATGACTCTACATATGTGCTCAGTATTGAACTGAAATTGTTCTTGTAAAAAAAATCTACTGTAGTCAAGTTAATAAAACCTAGCTATCAAACAGAATTTTTGAGCAGACAAAATTTTACTAATCATTGCCACAATACCCCAAATTTACATGCAGCTTTATAGCCACAAACAAGCTCTTTTATCTGAAAAGCTTGTATTATAATTACTTCATATGGAAAAAATTCTAAACCCATATCCAAGGTCCTTATGTATAAGATTCAGCTGAGATGAAAGGGTCCATAGCAGGGCAAGTGAAAGTGCTTGGCAGCATGGAAAGACTTACATACAAAATAAGAAAATGCTAAGATCACTTAGTCAGGAAAAGGAAAGCTTGAAGAAAGAACAAGCCTGAAATATTGCAAATTATGAAGGGTGTGCACAAAGCATTTGTTCTTTGCTACTCTATCAGATTTTACCATCTAAGAATAAATGGAAGCATAAACTCAGCCAATAAGAGAAAATGCCTGTGTCTAGAGCACATATTCTGCAAAAAAGCAATACAGGGTTTTACACGGTGTAAACAATGCGACAGACTGGAGCAAAAGGATTAGATACCTTTAGGCTTCACCACTGCAAGCTAAACGCATAACAGCATTCAGAGAGATGCATTTGTCTGTAAGCTATTTTCCTGCTAGTACCTGATAGTCAAGGAAATTGCCACACACACATAATTGCACAGACTGCTTAAATTTTCCAGAAAATCATTCTAGTGGAAAAAAGAGCAGGTACTTTTTAATGCAGATTAAATGAACTCGTGGTTTGGCCAGCACATTCCCCTAGTTATCCTTAACTCCACGTAGTTTAAATCATACTAAGTGTTGTCATGTTTTGAGATTTTATATTCTTAAACAAGCACTGGCTTTCTCACAGGGTAGGTCTGTGCAGCTCACCGGAGGATTGGCTAGCAATCCTTCTACCCGAAATCACAGCAGCAGGGAGCTGCAGGGTAATTTAGTCAGCTGTGAAGCATGATACCAGGCAAATTATTCTGTGTAGAGTTCCACATAGCTCCTATTAGGACCCCTCTAACATAAATTTTCACAACACTGTGCTGAAGCATAGCCTAACCTACAGATACAGAACATAATATTTTTTAATAGCTACACAACACAGGTTACCCGTCACTAGGTAGCCTAAAGAAGAGGGAAAAAATTTTGTATCCAGTTGGTTTCCCTCTGCTTCTTTGTAACCACTAGCTCATGTTTAAACAGAATTTAGAAATCCTTTTGTAAAGCAGTTTATGGAAAGTACATAATTCCACACTGACCAAGTGGATGTTTGGTACTGGATGTCCCATTATAAATATCTAATGAAAAAAAGTAGCAGCAGCAACAGTTCTCAGTGGGAAATACTACTGTGCGCACTAGAAATTGGGAGTAGCAGATGGTTTTTAGTGAGGTGGTAGCTTTTAAAATAAATTTTTTAAGTTATATAATCTTATCTTCAGAGTGTGGGTAGACCTCTCCAATAAGGGAATCTCAAAAAAGTTATGTTTACATATCCTGGGAGAGATGGCCTTCATACTTTTACTTCCCATAGAAATAAGAGTCATATATGCTTGCAAAATAGGATTCACAACTGTACTGGGTGAAAGAGCAACTTTATACAAAATTCTTGCAACATCAGAATTTGGCAATACTTAAATTATCTAATGCTATCATAAAAAGGAATTCAGTAAAGCAACAATCTTTCAAACACTGTCTCTCAATACAATTCTCTTCCCTTTTTAACTACATCATAAATACCTGCAAAATGCATTGAAGCTTTATTATCAAATTCACCAAATGTTAATACATTAAATTATTTAAATTTATCTGTTTCTGTCCTTGAAGCCCCATAAAAGCAGGCCTGATTATCTTACTATTCCCTAATGAATAAGCAACCAAAATCAAAATTGTTCTGGAAGGTGTTTTTACTGTATCCTCATTAGTAAGCCATTGTACATACTTCTGGCTTGCTCATCACCATTTTTCTGTGAAATTTTGTATCCATTTCTCAATAATGCATGCAAGTGTGTGGTGTTTTTAAAGGCTCAAGACAGCAATTATTTCCCTCGAGTATGTTTGGTCACTCTTAGCTATTATATTTCAATCCAGCCATTATTTATTTAAATGTTATATTAATAGTAAAAACCAAAATAGTATTCTTGAATAATGCTACTAAACAGTTAACTTCAATATTCAACAAGCTCTAGGAATTACTTTGTGAAATAATAAAAAAACCCTGTGCTTTTTATAAAAAAATAATTGTTCTTTTCTTTAGAGAAAAAAATTAATCAGAATAACTGACTTCTGAAAAACCATGCATAAATTTTACCCACTCTGATATATTGTCTTAGTCAACTTCTTTCAAAACCACATAATTCTATGATTTTGAATATCTCCTTAGATATAAACCAGACACGATTATAATTTTATTGCTGTTATACAGCCTCATATTCTTGATATTCTGACATAAGAGTAAAAATTGTGTCTTTGAATATGTACCATCACTCTTTTCAGCAATCGTATTATATTTTTACATATATTTTTTCCACTCTCTCAACATGCACTAGTATCAACTTCCCATCCTGGATGACAGAAACTGACATTTATATGCCTGTGATGAAATCCAAATCTTTTCCCTGAGACTACACAGAACCTTTCCTCATGTTTAAATTTAAATTACTGCTGCCAGCCTTTATTATCTATTATATAACCACATTAAATTTAAACAGATATACTGCTGCCACTTCTGTGAAATCCCTCTGTAGTGCAGTTACTACACGGTTTTACTATCTTCAGTTAAAAAAAAAAAATTAGGGGCATCTTAAGTTTCTCGGTATTTATACCATGTAATTAAGCAAAATCCTTTAACATACACTCTGCTTTTAAGAACACAGAAAACTCTCAAGAACTCTTTCTTTAATCTAAACTCGTGTCACAAATCCAAAGACAGTAAGATATTGCATTTACACGTGAAAATCAGTAACACATTTTTTTGTTATGCTTCTGAACAAAACAGCATAAATGTAAAAGCAAACATTGCAACCACCTACTACAAAAGATTAAAGAGACTGTTCTGAAGCATATACTTCAATCTGGAGCCTCAGTTCTATTGAAGTGGCACATTTTAAAATTAGTTTCAGTTCAAAAAACTCTCAGGAGTTCTCAAAAAATATGGAATACTTATGGTTTCTACATGAAAAGAAAACCACACTTTTCAAAATAAGGATGGAAATAAACTTCTGAATACAGAGTAAGATGAAGCCTTTTTAAGAGAGAATTTTAGGAAAATATTTTTCAAATAAAACATCAAGTTTATTAAGAAAAAGTCTGAAATTTATTGTATTCAACATGTACATCTAGCAAATGTATATTTACGCACACAGGCAAGTGGAGACGTTCTTAATCTCTACTTTTTGTTTTGCAGTCAGAGGTTGTCCAAAGCAAGTAAAAAGTCAAATATTCTTTGAAATCCATAGGCATTTCTTACACATACAAAAAGCCCATATTTTTACTTTCTGATATTATTTTTTTTAAGAATACAATGTGCAAATACATTGCAATACAGCTGGTGCATTTCTGGGTTTAATAATACAATTAGAATTCTTAGTCCTGACATGAATATATACACAGGAATCTCACACCTGACAGGAAACTGGTAATGATCTTAGAATGCCACAGACAGAGGAATCTAAAGCAATTTTTTTGTGGGTGCTCAGGATTTTCACAATACACACTTTGACAATCTTCTGGTTATTTTCCTGACCCAGTTAATTTTTTGGGATCCCTGCTTTGTACATTATACCTATTTAAATTTTCCTGCTTGCTGTTCAATTCACACAGATTGCTTGAATGCACACTTGGTGTGTAACCTCTTTGCCATGATACACTTCTAAATTTAGTCCTGATGTTTTAGCTTGTAGTTTAAATGTATGTCATGATGTTCCATACATTTTTCTCCTAGAGGAATTTAAGGTGTTCATTTTGAAGCAGTTTGGACTATCAACTATGTTAAAACACACAATTTTAACACAGCAACGAAAAATGCTGGAAAACTCTTATATAAGATGGTTGCTTTTGTTCTTGAAATTACTGAACCAGACTGCCATCTATTGGAAAATAAATATTTTTTATAATTATACTTAAAAAAAAACAAACCTGAAACTGCAATAACACTTAATTCAGCTTGAAAAGGAAACACCTTTTCAAATGAATTGTGATAAAAATCAAGGACTTTTCTATATTTTTTTCCACTTCATGTTTTCTGAAATATGTTTTGAAGCACAATTGCTTTTCTGACTTGCTGAACAATCAAATTCTAGTTTTTTTGAAAGATTTTTATCTAGGGAATGTAGAAAAACTGTAATATGTCAGCACTGAGCAAAACACAAGTATAAAGCTTCCCAAACTTCCTGTGCAGCACCAGTCAGGGCTTTCCATGCCTTTGCATACATAGGTCAGCTAAAAAGTACATTTAAGTCACAATGACCAAAATGAGAAAAACAAAGACAGGAACTGGAGGCACAAATCTATGAATTGACCATCAACTCCACCCAGCATACAAGTCATTAAAAAATACTAGGAATTGCAACTAAAATGATGCATAGCTGTATGAACACCTTTTGGAGCTCTCCCTGGAAAACTGTGTTCAATCTGGCCTTTAATTTTGTGGAGACAATGAACAGGGGCTCATTGCATTGCTATATTATAACATACATGTTTCAATGACTGGTAAAGGCAGACTAGGAAACATGGCATTAATATCTGCACAACAGCACACCGAACTCAGCCAGAGTGGCAAAAGAAAACCTTTATATTATGACATTTCCAGTGCAGCTTTGACTTCCTTTAGTTTATCCTTAATAACGTACTCTTCAAATTGAAAGATAACATTAACTTACTCTCATCTGACTTCAGCTGTTAGCATTCAGTCTTTTCCTCCCTCTTCATTAATCATTCCCTCCCATCCAGGAAGCTAAGAAAATCTGTTCTTCTGTCACAGATCCCCTTTCAAATTTTGGAAGGGAAGCATTTTGTGGGGACATTTTCACCACTCATCTCCAGATCTGTTCCTATTCATGTCTACATTATGGGTCTACTGTTACTGTCCTTACTTCTACTTACTGCTCTATTGTACTCTCCCTCTCCCAGATGTCATGCCCTCCAGTCCCCAAGATTCTCACCACCAATTTTCCTAGTCAGCTCCTCCACATCCCAAGGAAATTTAAGTATCAAAGCTGATTAATAATTTGGAACTCGAAAGACTAAACCAAACAGTTTATTTTTTCTTTTTTTTTTCACTTAACCTCAGAGCTTCCTATTTGACTTGAAAAACTCTGTAAGCACATAAATCTCTGGAGTTTTAATGCCTTGTCACAAATCACACACCTGGCCAACAGAAACATATAAAGTAATAAAAACATTGTTTTCAATGCAAAATTTGATGAAAAGAAGTAGTTCCTTACTACAAAGATTCTAGAACAACTTGTCATGTTGTTGGACGACTAGCTGTCTATAACACAGCAAATGGAGGAATGGATTCAATTCTGTCCTTGACCTAAAAGACTTTCAAGATACTTCTTTCAAAGAAAGTAGAGAATTCTTCAAGTGCTGTATCATTGAGCAACAAGCCACGCAAGATGCCTAAGACCAGAAAAGGAAGAGAATGTGCCTGTGAACAAGGCATACAAAGTCCTGCTCTCCAGATTGCACTGGTATTTTTCCAGTGGCTGTAAAATGCAGAAACAATACTAGAAAGGATCACAGCCTGATGATCCCTACTTTATCTGGGAGACTATAAAACCAACGTTGAAGCTCACTCCTGTCACATGGACAGAACTGAGCACCACTTTTCCAGATGAATCGTTTACTGTCAAGTTATTGTATTAAATAGCAAGCATTCACACTACTCTTACACTAAACAAAAACTGTGAGCCCCACTGTTTCAAACAATAGAGGTTGGCAGTTAAAATTCAGGACAGAATTCCAGGCTGTGCATTCTGGATAGACAGACACTCCTTTCTGCAGTCCCAAATCAACCATAAGCTCATTTAATCACAGCAGTTTTGGCCCTCCTGAAAAGAGCCAATTGTCAAAAAAAATGCTTTGAAATACACTCTGCTTCCTGATGCCTTCTCTTTCCCAAGCCTATGCTATCCTCAGGAGGTGGCTCCTGATGCTCCTTGCTCCAGCTTCCTAAGTTTATGATCCACAAGTTACTATTCAAATCAGAAATTCCCCAGTCTTGGCCCCCTATTTCTCTGAACAATAGCACGAAGCAAAAAATTCAGATGCCTCCAAGCAGCCAGTGCCTTTGCAGAATCTCCCTAAGGGTCACAAAGTGGCATGACTTGGGATTTGGAAACTTTTCAGATTGCTGAACTACATGAAGTTGAAAAGCCTTCAACAGTCATCGTCTCTGGAATCGACATTAGTTCAGGAAATGGAACCACCTAACACATTACCAACAGGGGGCTAACTTCCACACCCCTTCAGAGCTGATGCCAGCACAGCCAGCAATGAAAGTTAGGAAAAATCTGCTGATATGAACCTAAAGTAACTGCTCCCTTGTGGAAGCCCATGAGGTGTGGTTCCAGCTCTCTGTTGGAGCTGGTAACCGAGAAGGGCAACACTCAGTCCAGCAGGCAGAAAGTCTCGGCTCCAGACAGACTCCACAGGGAGTCCTGTGCTGCCCATACTTTCAAAGGGTCTTGGTATGTGCAGTAGAGGCAAATGTGAGGTGAATAAACGCAGACAAGAGATAAGAAACCACTTAACCTACTGAGATTCTTACAGAAGCTTCCCATGGAGGAGAAAACTTTAAACCAGAAAAAGCTGCAAGAATCTCTCTTCTTTAATATATATCCAAGGAATCTATTTCTGACTCTCCACATCTATATACATCTTCACTTTCTCTCTGTATCTTCATGTTCTTATACATAAATATTCATTTAAGTTTCTTCAATCATCACTGTACTGTCACACATCTTCCTTGACTACACTTGCTGGTCCTGCCCCCAGAGCAGTTTGGCAGCATTCACCTTTGCAATCATTTTCAGAGCTAAACATATCTCTTCACTTTAGTGCTTCTTCCCAATTACTCTTTCATGGCTCCTTACAGAGCATGTTGATTTTCATATCACCCAGGGAGTCTAAACACAAAGGGAAGGCAATATCTGCCCAAAATTAAAAGGTGTATCAAAAATGGAAGCAACTTCCATTTTTTTTAATGCAAGGTAGCCAAGTAGCAACTGAACAGACTGAATAACCCTAAAATACATTACAAAATGAAATGGCTGCTTTAGAAAAAACAGGAAAATCTCACATCACAGCAAAGGGTCCTCTCCATACAGATCTGTATAGCTGGGTTTACTGCAGGGGAAAACATATTCTGCCCTCCAACCTAACTTCATGTTGGGAGTGCACACCCATCATCTTGACTACAGTTTTCTCTAAAAGAAAAGCTGGATGTCCCAGCAGGAAAGCAGCATAAAATGCTTCAAACAGCCCCCAGTTTTGAAGAATTGTTTCCACATCTAGGTCAATTCAAAATATATAAAATATCTAGGCAATATATTGCCTAATTTACCTTTATATTTCCCTGTCACAGAAATTACAGATTTAGTGTCTGAATACTTTCTATTCATATTGTACTTCATTTAGGCCTAAGCAGACAGATTTATATGGAATACATTTTCTGCAAAACAGCAGCTGAGAAGATTTAAATAGCAGTTAGCACCTACATTCAGAGAGATACTAGACAAATGTCTAAAAATGATTAAATAGGATTAGTATCTTGTTCAAATTGAGTTCAATATGAGTTATGTATCTAAACATTCAAACATCTAGAAGGGCTTTACAAAAATATCTACTGCATTTCAGGGTAGCTACACATCTTTGTAAATCTCATTTTGTCTATATATGTCATAATAAATCCTCCAAAACATTAAAGTCTTTAACTTGCCATGGTTTTCCTCACACAAATGAGCATAATTTTTCTTAACTTACAAAAAACATTAACTGAAATTTAGAACTTAGCAGTTTTCCTTTGTTCTCTGCTTTATTCCCTGGGCAATCACATTTATTTAGTGTCACAATTTAAGTTTCAGCCTAAACCAGCTAAAACCAGGAAACCTACTGAGGAAGAGAATTCAATTAAAAAACAAAAACAAAGCCTTGTTAAAGTAAAGAAAAAATTAATCCCAGAGTACTTTATTCATAATATTAGTAGCAATGAAGTTATTTTCAACTGTAGTTGGAATCACTGAAGTATCACAACCACAATTATCTGTATTAGAGATTCAATCTTCAATACCATTAGGCTACCATGAAAGCTATATAGTAATAAAATGTAGAAGAAAAATAATGGAGGATGTTTAGCTGGTTCTTTTGGGGGTATATCTGATCAGATTCTGTTAACATTTAGTATTCAGTAGAGTATTGAACATACTGATCTCCACTGATTTCACAAAAAAAACCCCTTCCTTGCCCTCACCATGCTCAAAACAAATAACCTGAATGTATTGTGGTGACATAAAAAGCCATTCTGAGGTGTGGTAAGCAATACCTTTGAGAAATGAAGTGAACATTACATTCTAAATCTGTAAAAAGCACATGTTATATTTTTTTTATTATAATGTTAACCTTATACTATTCTCACTCTTTTATTATTTATTTTTGAATGTGCTATAAATAAATCAGATGTAACTGAATACATTGTCCTTGTATCCCATCTTACTTACTACATTAAGCTTGGTTTGGCTTCCACTGGTCATAAGATCTTCCTCTGATACTTTACTAAAATTTTCCAGATAATGGTCTGATAGTGTATGAGACAGATCTTCAAAAGAGTATTCCTTTTCTTGGCACAATTTGATTTCATCTAAGAGCTTTGATAATTCTCCAGTCACAGCTTCACCTTTAAAAACAGACACACCATTAGTCAGTAATTAGAATACCGGGGTAATTTATGCCTAAAAAGGAAATGCACATTCTTTAAACTTTATTATCTGTTATTTTCCATACCTTATCTTCTAAACAATGATCTTTATGCACCATTCTCTGCTCAAAAACAATGGCATCTTGTTCCAGGCTAGGAATTTGCTTGAGGCAATCTACATACTTCTGCATTGCCTTATACCTTGCATTTAATTAGGATGAATATATACTTACCCTTTCTATGTTTTCTAATCCTGAAAATTTATAGAAATAGTAACTATCCAAGAAAGTAAAATTAATCCAGGAAAGGAAAGTTTCTACAAACATACAAAATCAATACCCCATACTCTGCATCAGGTTCATGTTTGCTGCTGTAATTAATTAATACACTACATAAGCTCTGTAAACTGACTAAGAATGCATATCTCCCCCATCAAAGCAGCTGTGCTTTATGAATAATTCTTGCTCACTCTCCCAGGACTAAATGGAATGGTGGAAGAATATACTGGGCAAACCCAACACGCTTAAAACATGCCTTCCTACAGCAGTCTATCAGAAACCCACTAATAGTGCATTCTGCACTGCGTTTCATGTTTTCTCCTTAATTTATCAGATTTCTTAACTAAAGAAATCTACTAGAACAGTAAGACAATAGGCATTCTATGTCTATATTGAGGACCACTACTGGAAACGGCAGTAGTAATAAGTACTAGAATCACACTGAGTGCTAACCATTCTGCAAATAATCCACTGGCAGCAGCAAGGCCTCCACAGATTGAAAAGCTACTCATTATGATCAACCACACTGGGTTCTGATAATGTACTGTGTGTGTGTTACACAGCTACCTTTAGTAATAGCAATGAAAAATGAAAAAGGCCAAGAGTTTCCAGAAGGAAGTAAGAAACCACTTTTTTAAACTAGGTTTACAATAGGCATATGGTGGAAACTGCAGTGCTTAGACTTGATAAAATACAGATGCTTCCATGTTACTCCATCTTTGGAAATAAAATGCTGAAAAGGAAAAACAGAGTGAGCATATTAAGCTCAGCATAAATAAACCAGACTTAAGTACACTCACATAACTACAGAATCCACGATAAAACTGTATCTGCTTGGTCTAGAGCTCTGTTTGTTTCAATTTTTTCATAGTTGCTATTTGCTATGCTAAGTAAACACAAATACTCAAAAATATATTTAAAGTATAACCATGGTCAGTTATTACCAAAATTTTCAGAGACAAGGCTAGAAGTTGTTAATTAAAAGCATTTAATCTTTCTACTCTTAGTCAATGGTAGCTTTGCACAAAACTTGTAAATTAAGCAAGATTATAATCAGGTTTATTTATATTCTGCCTTTTAATTGGTAAATTGAAATTATTCCAGATTAATTATTATAACTAAAAATTGGAAGTAAAATACCTAAATATTAAAAACTATTCCAAGATCATGATACAGTGATTTTTTAAAAAAGAACAAGAACTACTGCTTCCTACAGAACTACATTCATGTCCCCAGTCCCACATTCTCCTACATATGACCTGCAGTATTTCTTACTGGGCAAGCATGTGTTCTGTGTGACAAAACTGGAATGACCTGAGTGAGAGTGCACTAGTTGACTGGCTGATTGCAGCCAGAATACATAAAATACAGATTTTGCCTATTTCTTTCAGGGCAGGTATTAATTAGGGTTTTTTGCCTCTATCCAGCTCCCTATTTTCATGAAAGTCACAGAAAGGTAATTGATACTGCTATCCCTCTTCCAAAGTTGGTTTAAATTATCTGAAATTAGATTGTCAGTGAATGGCAGACAGATGGATGGGAAGCATGACCAAGTACTATTTCTCTCCTTTAGTATCAGATTACAGAATAGACAAGCAAAAGCCACCTAGCATGTTTTACATTATTTATACCTTGGTAAAAGGAAATAAGGAATGTGAGATCATGACCTTATTGTTAAAAAGTAAAACATATTTTTAAAATATTTGTTCCTTAATTTCAGGACAGACATTTCTATTGCACAGTTGGTTTCACAATCCTGCTAATCTCAAAGGAACTATATATCTTCACACACCACATATGCGTTAAGTACCCCAGTGGGAAATATTATTGGAACTACAGCATTTGTTCACTATTACCATGAAGATCATAACCTGACATGCATCAGGAAGCTTCATTCTCTCCTGAATAAAAATTCTCCCAGTGAACATGTTAAAGAAAAAAATAAAAAACATGTTAAAAAAGACCAAAAAAACCCAACAAACAACCCCAACAAACACAAAAAAAATCACTACTAAGCAAAATAACACCACAACTCACACAACAAAACCAGTTACTTGCCAGCAGTCAATTACACTCACTCTGGATAATTACTGAAGGCAGAAGTCAGGTTTGGTTCTACAGGAAGATGACTTTCATGAAAAAGACCACACTCAGGACATGCCCTGTTTTAGTGGCTGTGGCATGGAAATGGTGAATCAGAACATAAAAAGAAAGCACATGCACACAGGTGACTGGTACAGTGTATGAAAGTTGTGTTAGAAGACAAATGGAAGAGCAGTATGTCTGTGACCTTTGAAAGAGGTTTCCAAATGTGAAACAATTGGTAGGTGCACTCATTGGGGAAGATGAAGTAAATTCAATTTTTAACCCAGATGTAAACGACACCTGCAGAGTATTTCAACATATTTACTATTTTTGTTTTACTTGATTATGCAATGAGTAAGGTCAGAAAAATTAAAAATATTTAAGATCAAACAATGCAGTACATTGTAATCCATTAGTGACGTGTCCTTTCTGAGAATACAGTTCCTTGCTTTTCTATATGACATGGATTACAGTGTATGTAGTCAAGATAGGTGATTCATGGTAGGAAAAAGACCATACTTGATATCAATAACATTCTTAATTTTTTTTTCCACTTTGTAAGTTTGTAGGAATATTAATATTAAAGTGAAATTCAGTATAGCTTTTGCATTCACAGAGTACACGTATTTACTTTTAGCCTTTGGAGATGGAGGAACTTCTGGGGACAAAACGCAAGACTGATGTTCTGCACATTCCAGTGGGCATTCCTCTGAAATGCTTGCATTTCCTGTTTCCATATATTCTGCAAGTTAAAGATACAAATACACTTAAAAGTCTGAATTAAGAGGGTTTATTTCAATCAAAAGTATATTTGCTACTTCATTTTTCATTAAAGAGTTTTCAAATTTTCGTATTACAACACTGTAATGATTATTATTCATAATAATAACATTATTATGAATATTAATATTGTCATTGGCAAACATTACTATTACAACCCTGTAATAACAATTATTCATAAACACTGCTGCAAGGCACTCATTTGTTGAAAGTACTGTAAAACACTAAAATGGCCAGTCCTTCACTCTGTGGAAACAGCTGCAGAAATCTCATTGTAAGGGTAATCAGTTGAGACTATCCCTGTGTTTTTCTTGCCTCCTTGAAATATCAACATGACTGTTCTATTACATTATAACAGTTAAAAGACACTTTTATTCTAAGTTTGTGGAGACTTTTTTTGTCAAGATATTCAGAATGCTCAAAATCCATACAAACACTGATATAAGAAAGCCAAATACTCTGCTTGCAGCACAGATGCAGTACATGAGGAAAAACAAAACACATCGCTGAATATTTAGTTAAAAATAGCAGTCTAAAAAGCAGTGTGCTGAAATTTCTGGTTTTTCCTCTTAAAACTTCCCTTGCCCCATGTTCACAATAATGTTTATAAAAATAGAAAAAAATATGAAATCATGAATGAGCTAAACTTCAATTTCATTACTGTTCTTTTCTTATAAATACCTACATTATTTTCATGTGCTTTTCTACACAAGTTACCTCAATGAAGACCAAAACATTAATGAATTGCAGTGCAATACTAAAAAAATTAATGTCTGCAATAGTGGCACTTTTTTTTCCCAGCAGGTTCTCAATTTGGGCAGCTATTCTGCATCTGCATTTTCTTGAGTTTATGAAATTGTTTAAATAATTTCATTGTGATACCAATAATAGCGTATGTTGCAACACACAGAGCACCAAAGTACAATAATGTCTTTCATCAATACCACGCTGAAGGACTAAGGAGCTTCTGGGAAGTGAAATCTCTGATTTAATTTCTGCAGTCTATAAATGCACTTGTTAAGCTTGCTGTAAGTCATTATTAAATAACAAATCCCAAAACCCAAATACAATCTGTGATAAAATAGACATCTGAGAAATTGAAATCGGAAATGACATAGAACAGCAAGTGGTTTCAAAATGCTTTGCAGATTGTTGGGGTATTTTTTAAAAAAATTGTATAATTTGAAAGTGCCATATATTAAGTTTAATGACTGGAAGTGGTCCCTGGCATAATCTCTCAAATTTCAACATATGAAAATTTTGCGTGTGCGTGGGTCTTAAAGGAAAGACAAACAGTAGGAGACCATGTGAAAACTAACACCATGACAAAATGCCCTGGAATGTTTTCCAGCTCTGTCAGAGATAGTATTTGCCAAGTTAATGTGCAAGATGAGGATAAGATAAAAAGGAAGCCATACCCAAAGAAAACTAAAAGAAAAAGAAATTAATGTGTGAAAAATGCTTGCTTAGTAATTATGCAACTGTTCAAAAGGAAATATAATTCTATCAGGTGAATGTTACAATTATTAGATTATTACAGCTATAATTAGCAGAGGAAACAAAGGAGATATTGTGAAGAACTCTAACCTTGTTCTCACATAATCATACAAGTCTGTGGTTTTAAAGTAATTCTCTATTTTTGCTCTTTGTCAGTCCCCACTTCCAGACCAATGCACTTACCTCCTGGAGGCTAGTTCTGAAGAGGAAATCCCAAGTTCAACGTAAGTCTTAAACACTTACTTTAAAAACAACAGAGCTCCTTCCAGAAAACCTTTACAGCGGGCTCTCACAAAGTATGGTACAAAAAGCTTACAACAGGCTGGCAGCATGCCAATGTTTTGAGGGTAAAATCCTTGAGACTTTGGGCCTTTGCAGGACTACTGCTCCTAACTTGGTTTTATACTATTGAAAATCCTACCAGATAAAGACAGGGCCTCATTTTAAAGAGGCTTATAGTCTAGGTAAATGTACACTTACTCATAATACTGTCACAGAAAGAGACACAGAACAGGTGATCTGTATCAAGAGCCAAAGAAAAAGCACACAAAAGCACCGGATGCTTTCACCAGCAGCTGCATTCTAATCACCTGCAGCTGGCTAGGAATCCACCTTTAAATCCTCACTGCTGGGTGCTTGAGAGACTGATCAGAGTGGATCTCAAAGCAAAAAGAGAATTCAGGACAAAGCTAAGCTTAGTGACTTATACCACTTCATGACCAGAACAGAGTCCCCATCTGTGGTTTCACACAACTTTAGAGGAAAACCCATCATTCCTACCATAGGGAACAGTAAAGGCCGTTTAGGACACAACCTGTCAAATTCATAATGGGAAGAACGGACCATTTTACTTCTTCACCTTACCCAGAATGAACTTAACAGCTCAGTGTAAAGTGAGCACTACTGCAGCTCTTAATACTAAGAGTTCGAAAAACTTGATCTGTTTAGTAGGATGGTTTTCTGTAGTTACCAGATTTTGTCAAAGCCCCACTCAACCTAAATTGCATCCTGTGCACAAAAAGTAATACCATAAAAGTGGCCACACAGCAGTGGAAATAAGAACAGTGGGGAATATAACTCAAGAAGGGAACAAGCTCTGGGAAGTTCAAGCAGTTGGAACTCCAGCTTTCTTAGTTTCTGTAATACTGGTTAGGCCAAAGCAATGGGAAAGACTGAACATATAAGCAAAGAAACACAGATGCCTCTACAGCACGAAGAGAGCATGGCCCAGCTCAGCTAGAGCTGCTCCTGAACTTCCAAGGAATATAAAAGCACAACTTGCTTTAACTTCAGCTCCTCTTAGATCCTAATTTCTCACTGAGGTGGTAGGGTTAAGGGTTTTGCTTTGTTTACAAACCTTGGCTTTTAGAGTAACAGTTATATTCACCTCAGAAAACTTTTTATTTTAAAGGAAAATAAAAACCCCCTTATTTTTTTATTTTAATGGAAAATAAAAACCAACTTATTTTAATCCTTATTTTCCTTTAAATTAAGTAAAAGCTGCTTTCTTTTGTTTTTATACCCTACTTCAGCCATGCCATGTGGTAGATTCATATAGAATTCTTTCCTAGAACAATTTTTCCCTAAGAAGACCAAAAGGCTCTTTAAAACTCTAAAAAAACCAAAAAGACCAAACTTGACCAGGATATAAATATCCCTACACACCTTTTTAAGCAGAAGACTCTCCAAGTAACTAGATCAGAGAAATAAAACTTATAGAAACCAGTCCCCTCCATAGCTACTATCCCTGCAGAGGGGTGCTGACACCACCTTCACATCTTCCTGAAGGACAGCAATCTTCAGAAAAACCTCTGCCCTCCCTAAGATCTCCCAGAACCTGTCTGAGGATTCTGCAGCTCTATTGAGTCCTGGCCCAGCCAGGAAACTCTCAAAACAAGCTCACTTGCTCCCATGGTAAGGAACACACCTGAGGCTTTGTGACCCAATTGCTTTTCTCTTTAAAGCAGCTGCAGTAGCAGGAAACTAACTGGGAACTACCATGGTCAGGTGTGCTAAGGTGACAGACAAGCTGAGATGGAGGCTGGTTCACTTCAGTCTCCTAAATTTCAGAGGACAATTTCTAAATGATTCAAGTTGAACTGAATCCCAGAGAAAACTGAAATCAATAGATGTTTTTGTGCATGTGCTCAGGGACGATAACAGAAACGGGCACTAAAGTACTCCTATGACTATGAGATAGGTAAGGTTGCAGCTAAACTTTCAATCTCAACAACAGTAGTTAAATTAATTCATGAATGCAGTCAATGCTCTACAGCCTTTGCACAAGAGCCTACAGAAGTTGAAAAGTCCACAGAAAAACAAAACAAAATGAACCCATAAACAAAAAAAAAACAAAAAAAAAAAACCAAAACAACAAAAAAAAACCCACAAAAAAACACCCCCAAAAAAACCAACCAAAAAAAACCCCACCAAAACAATGAAGGGGAATTGAGATGTCAATTATTTTCATCCCATGAAGCTGTAATTAAATCCTTGACTGCAAACCTATTCCATTCTTCCAGCCTTGACTGAGGCTGGCCTTCTGCACTCAAGGGAATGGAAGATCTACTTGTCCACAGAAAGAGCAGAGAGAGAGTGAGAATACATTAAAAAAAAAAAAAAAGCCAGTGCTAATATCACCAAAGCTATTTAAGTAGAGAGGAATAGAAAGGAGTTCTGGTTCTGCAGCTGCTTATGTATCTTCCATTTATGAATAATTTGGTAACAGGTACAAACAGTGATAGGTTCATAAGCAGCTTCAGCAGAATAGAGGAAGCTGTTTTCCACTGCATTTCCCTCCATACTGTCTATGCAGCAGCACTTACTAGGGCTCATGCCATTTTTCATCTGTTTATCTACTATCTTCTTTGTTCCACAATAATGAGAATTCTGCTTCCAGAAATAGTAAAAGAGCAAGATTCTAATAGAGAGCATAGTGGGCTGTGCAGAAAGAGTTGAAAGATGGTGCATCTTGCACCTGCATCACGTTCACATGTGCTGAAACTAAAACACAGCTGGTTGGTTTAATTTTAGGCCTACTAGCCTTGGCAACATCCCTTTTATCTCCAATGCCTAATTATAAAAGCCCTAAGTGCCAGTACTGTTAACTGCTTCAGCACTGAGTGCTGTTGTTTCATGCATTTCATGCACCCATGAAATGCATCCAGTACTTGGCCTTGCTTAGCACAGTATCCTAATTCTCTGCTCTTCTAGTACATTGTACTTATACAGCTATTTATTCCTTACTACATTAAGAATCTAAACCCTAAGAAGTATTTTTGAGTTCAATGATACTCAAATCTGATGAAGACACAGAAAATGATGTGACATATATAAAAAACATAGAAGTAAAACCTGAACTGTCATTTCCATTAATTCCAACTGTTATTAACAGGCAGTACAAAACATTTTGGTGTTCTATAGCTTACTCAGCCTTTTTCCTGCTGCTCATTAAAGTGATCTTTTAATTTATTTTCCTTCTATCAGATAACATGCCAACACCTCAAAAAAGGCGGCAGACTTTGCAAACACACACACATAAAAAAACTTTTGCAGAAACTTCCATTACTCCCATTCCATTGCTTCCATGTAAAAAAAAAAAGATCACAAGAATGCTAGGATCACTTCTAAAACCCCACAAGCAAAAGGCCTTGTTTCTTTAAACCTACAATCTGTAAAAAGTAGTTGTCTAAATATTCTTTAAAAGAGGGAGAACAATTCCTATCCACAATTCTTAAATTCTGGGAGGGCATTTATTCACAGGTGGCTACCAGCCCTACTGGGTTTAGTATCAGCTCATGGGATTTAGTGTTACTACCTCCATTAACTGCTTCTAAACACAGAAATTACTTCTATCTCCTTCAAAGAAGTTTCTTATGAATATTCCCAAAGCCAACTAATTTTCTTTCTAAACATTTCTTCCAAATCTGTTATCCCTCTGCATAACAGGCCCACCAGTAATACCAGTCATATAATTTCCTTGCCCATTTCTGCCAGCCTGTTCATATGAATCTTTCAGCCTTTGTTTTGTATTTTGAAAGCTAATGTTTCATGGCAGGGACAAATACTATGCTATGTTAATACTATAAACTCTAAAGTGATGCTCAGAACAGTGCAAGGGGGAACCAGAAAAAAATTCATGAGAATGCTTGGTGATAACATCTTAGTCTATCCTGGTAACAAGGTGAAAGAACAAATCAATGCCACTACATCTGCATAAAGTGAAAAATTAGCAAGAAACTTAAATTTGGCCAGTAATTGTCTGACATCATTAATTTAATTTCTATTTCCTATAAGTCTACATGAAAGAGCCATGTAAACTGCTCTAGACAACCATCAGAAGACAGCAGCCTTAACAGGAATGTATTTGGAAGCCACTAAATCTCTCTCAGTAATTGCCCTTTCTTAGCATGGAATTCATTATGCACTATAGTCAAACTCAATTATAGTACATTCAGGATTCCAAAAATTCTAGTGCTTCACTGATTTTTCAGCTACAATAAGATAAATGTCCATACTTTAGTGAAGACTATAGTCAGCTGTCTTTTAGAAGAGGGTAGGTCAACTGCATCATCAGTAGTGCTAGTACTGAATCCTGATTTTTTCAACTTCAGCTCATACTTTGATGGATAAGGATTCAGTGAACATTTTGCCGATGAAAAAGAATATATGTAAGTTTCCCAAAAGAATATATGTGAGTTCTGAAGGAGCTCCTCAGGTTGTCTTAGGAGTCAGAATGGCATCTTTGTAACTATTTTTCATTCTTGCACATCACTTCTGATTACAGGCAGAACGCAAAAATAATCAGCTGCTCATTACAACACAGTTTCACCACACTAATAAGAGCTGAAACTACTAAGCACTCATTTTTATACTTCAAGGCACACTTTTGAAAAAGACTGCATGGCAAAGCAACAAAAATGACTGAAATTAATAGATTTCTTTTCCTGTGCGTGTGTGGTAAAGACTGAGGGCAGCTACTGATCCATCAACACGAGAAACCCATGAGAGGGAGTGTGGTGCTTTTTACTCATAGAGCAAAAAAATGTTCATCAGTGGAGTTAGAGACTGCAAAATTATCACAATAAGGATAAAATGGAACAATAAAGAGGTAGTAAAATTAAAATTAGTTTAGTTGGTGCTGGGATTTCATGACGAATCTTAAATCAATACCTGAAGGATGATTGATTTGTATGTCTAAGAAAGTGGGAGCTCTGACTGATCATTTTCCTGCCACTGAAGAAGTTCCAGGATGACATTAACCCTCTTTTCCTCTACATGGTAGTATGTTCATACTGCAGCTCTGTGAAGACTTAAAGGTTGAAGCTTGAGTCTGACTCAAATTAGAAACTCCCTTCTGTTGACAGGGGAAGCCCTGTGTCCCCCACACAATCTCTTCCCTCCCACTTTTCAATGCACATTACTGTCAGTTACCTGGGACAGAAGTAACTTGGAGACCTGAATCACACAGGAGGCAAGCTAATTAAAACTACAGAAAGTATAGTTCTATGTTTTTAATATTATTTTTCATTATTTTATATATATCATAAATATATATTTTGTATTCTACCAGTTTGTGAACTGAATCAAGTCACTTTGAAGTCTCATGTAAATGGGGAATATGTAAGGGAACTGTGTAGGTGGAAATAGAGGAGGAGGAAGGGGGGAAGTGAGGGAAAAGGCAAAAGAAAATAGGAAGAAGGGAGAGAGGGAGACCTCAAGGCAATCCGTTAACTGGTTCAGCTCTAACATGAATCTGCTCCTTACAGGAATACCTCTCCTAGAGCCTGCAAAATTTTCATTATACTTATAGGAGCTTTGTATCTTCAGTCCATCATCTTACTAGAAAACTTTATGGAAGCTGGTTAACTAGTTTGGAAGTAATTCAGAAAAGCAATGACACAGTATGGCTACATGGCCTCATTTTCTCTAGGAAATGTTCTTAGAAAATAGAGTTATAAGGGAGCCTGTCATGTGCAAAACCAGCACTGAACTGATTAAAATGGCTGATTTAATGGTGGGAATAATCAATACAGATGAAGATGCAGCACTGATACCTGCAGGGACCTCCTCTGTCAAATGCACTTAATGAAAGGCTAAGCTGAAAATGCAGGGAACAAATTCCATAGAAGAGAAGAAATGACATTTAACACTGAATTATGTTGTAGTTCATGTTTCATCGCTTTACAGCCATCTTCTAGAGTAAAAGATTGAAGTAAACAACGAACTTCCATCAACCTTACACCATGAACATACAATGGGGAATGAGAACAAACGCATGTACGAAAAACTTATTATTTCTCCTACAATAACAAGAAATACTGCCTGGTTTATATTTTTTTTCATTTAAGGAAAATGAAAAAATATAATGAAATGGTTTGAAAAATTGTCATCATCTTTCAGTCATTTAGTTGCTGCAAATCAAGCATTTCAATTGTAGGTTATCATTACAATTTAATAGAACTGCTACTGAAATATTACAATATGTTATGGTGTAATGAAGAATGTTAAAAGACTAAGTATAAGTGACACACCATGGTAATGTCAGTGGCCTGCAAAAAAGAAAGGGTTTACTCTGAAATTCAGATAGTGGACAACTTATTTTTGTTCAACTAGTCTTTTTAAATCAAAAGATTGCTCCTTTGTGTAATGAAACATTTAGAGATTAGAAATCACAATACACAATAATATTTCTCTATTGTATCTAACAAATGTGTAATTGAATATGCCTTACCTTGAAGTAGAGCTGCAATTTGGAGAGACTGCTGAGATGGATGCTCTTTAAGTATATCCAAAACCGTTCTACCCAAACTGTCCTTTATGTTGGTATCAATTCCTGAAACAGAAATGGATCTGTGGTGGAATATTTAACATTAAATGCTTTGGATTATAAATGTATTATATCAGACTGAGTTATCCAACAAATTGAAAACAAATGGTTTTACAACTGCATTACAGCTGAAGTAGATGATACATTTCTGTTTAAAGTTCGAGTAGCCTAAAATTCACCTGCTGACATAGATGGTTTTTATGTTTCTGTATATCATGCGGATATAAAGTAACCAAATTTGGGATTATTTTAACAGATTGTTCCACAAGAACAACCAGCCTGAAAAGGATATTTAGTAAAATCAAGAAATTGTCTGAATGTTTTCCTACATTTCTCTACAAACTACTTTAATTCATTACGAACTTTCTGGTCCAGAGTACCAGCATGTGTTTCGGGAGCAAGGCTGAAAAAGTTTTTATCTACGTGTTACTGAAGTTGTACTTCACGGCAACATTTTCAAAACTCATGCCATGAATAGACTGAAATACCCATGTGTAGAATACAGGCACTATGAACAGCCACAGGATTTCCTCACAGACCATCCGTACTGGTAACAAAGTAATGGTTGGGCTTATACTGTAAATTAAGTTTGAGGCTTGCCCTGGATCAGGACCTGTTGTACAGGGTACTGCATGACTCTACCTCTGCCATGTAGGAGCTTCCTTGGAAATTTGGCCTTATGGTAGAATGCTTAAGTTGTTTTTCAGTTTAGATGTGCTTTCATAAAAAGTAAAGATATGAAATGTCCTAGGAAACAAAGTGAAATTCCTCTCAGGACACCAGAGAAAAACAGAGGAAGTAGGATTTAAAAGGACATTCTGAAAGCATCCAGAAAAGGCTGAAGTTTCCTAACCCAACGGACATTTTCCTAATTTGTTTTGTGAGAAACACAAATTTTTTTCACTGAAAACGAAACCGAACTATTACTGGGCTATTTAGCAGCGGCAGTTGACTTTCAGAGGCCAGACATACCAATCCACATCTTTCCTTTGTAGCAGCTACTTATAACATCATCTGACTCTTTTTTAAGCAAAACTAGAAAAGAAGGGATTGTTAGGTACAAAAGGCAGAAGGTGGGGAGTGTCGCAGAAGTGCAGAGCATTTGGGGTTAAAGGTTCACTGTGAAGATTCTACTCCACTGTCTTGACAATTGTATGCTGGTAGAGGCTGTAAACATGTATTAATCTGAAAAAGTTGGGCTTTTTCTGCGGTCTAAAGGGCTTCCTATGCTTGTGTGATGTTCTCCAGTCCTTCCTTTTTTAGGAAATAAAAAGGCCTTTCCAAGGGCAGGTAAAGATCCCTTTCAGCCTCCTTCTTTTTCATCCAAACAGAGAACTCAGAAGGACCACTTTTTTTTCTGAAAACAGGTCTGAGGTCAGGCATACACTCATTGAGATTCAGATGAAGAGCTACAAGTAGGATATACCTTCTTTTGCAATATATATGTAACACCACAAAACTGATAATAAAGACCAATGAGATCCCTCAGTGTAATGGAAGTTCATGGATCTGCAAGAAATTGTTTCTAAAAATTTTCATTCTCATTGATCTTACCATTTACCTGAGAAGACAGTTGTCTAGATAAGTAATTTACCTACAACAATTTTGAAACTTATTATGCAGAATATAGGTTGTTTGGACTTTATATCCCCCTGTTCTTTTCTTTCAGGACAAATGCAATTCTCAGAGATATAGTGTCTTCCCCTTTCTTTGCAGGCACTCAGTTTATCCAGGAAATGAAGAAGCAAGCAGAATGGTGTGTATGCTAGGAATAGCTAACTGAAGGAAATAAATGTGAACATGAATCTTCTGGTCTCTACATCAAAGAATATTCTTGGCTGCCTTTCAGAGTGGATAACAAAATTTTATGTAGCCATTTTGTTCTCATAATACATTTATTCTCCGAATACAGTGACATACACTGAGTCATATATGGAATTTCTGAGTCTGAACATCACCTTTGTTCTCTGTGTATAACAATTTCTTATTCTAAAGAACACTGTTTTAATGGGAAGTACATATGATTAGATTTGCAAAGGCTGATAAAGATAACAGTAATTTGTATAACCAAAACTTAAGGACACATCAAATTAGAAAAATTAAGGATATTTGTTCAGTGTTTCCCGGAAATCAGATTTACCTGTTTCAAGCAAAATGCGTACTACCTCCACCTTTCCAAATAGGGCTGCTTCATGTAGGGCACTCCCTTTTTCTGTCTAGAAAAGAAATATTGTGACACTTAAATACCAATTAATTTTTCTGTAAAGAATACACTTGGAAAATAAATATTTTTTCCCTTCTATTTTACTTATACATTAAAAAAAACATGGAATAAGCAAGAATAAATACTAGAACACAAGATTTTTTTATTATTGTTCAAGACAAAACCAAAAGTGCTATCAGTTCTACTGTAAAATTAATAACTATGTAAGAACATATAGCAGGAATGGAATACAGCTCCCTGTTAACAAGCCTGAGTTTGTGAAAAATTTCTAAACTCCCATTACAGGCAGTAAAAATCTAGTCAGCACCATCAGTGGAACACAGCACTTCAGCAGAGTCAGACAGTTTACGTGTGGACATCTACAATTAGATGTTTTAGTGTGAAATTGGATCACATCCTAGAAGGTCAATTCAGTTATATGTGAGAGATGCCCTAGGACATCCTGGGGTCCAGCTGCTGGGTCAGTTGATGTTCACATTTGATCTGCCTCACATCTGCCCCATACAGATGCCTTGGATACCCTAAGGCACAGCTTTAGATGCCTATGCTCATGTCATTTGAATTCTAACTTAGCTGTCTGTGAACTTGATTTTGTAGATTTTTTTGACACAAAATTCTTTGTGAGCAGACTTTTGCTCAAATAAAATTTATAGTACTGAAAAACACACTATCCCTCTTAACAAGCTACTTTTCTTAGTATTTCATACTGCTGTTACTGAAAAATCTGAACAGAATCACTTTCCATCCAATAGCATTAGCTAGAGCACTACTAGATCTCACTGAGTATCTGACTTACCTCCTTTTTTTGATGGTAAATTAGATTTTGAAATTTATCTGTGGCAAACATTAAAGATTTTGCTGCTTGAATTTGTTTTTTTCTGTACTTTATCCAGTCATACTTACTATGGTAGAAGGACCTTAAAGATACACACATACAAAACCCAATTCTGAAATAAAATAGTAATTCATCATTAATTAGTTGTGTCAGAATGCATCAGAGTTACAGCAATGCAATGACAGGATATTTAGAAATAATCAGAGATCCTCAGATAGGATGAGAGCACACTGTAAGCGTACATACGTCCTACTACTGCTTAGTACATGGAGGTAAAAAGTAGAGCATGCCCAATGACATCTACATCCTGCACACCACTTATACTAATAGTATAAAAGAGAGGAGAAGGAAGTCAGTAAGAGAATATACATACGAAACACATATCTCAAAACAACTTCTAATATTTCCATTTTCAGAAGCAATCCAGTTGAACATTCCCAGGTTTATTTGGAACAAGAAGACTAAATATGCAGATTTACTTAGAGATGGTCTCAGAATCCTTTACTCAAACAATATCTTCAGGATATTTCCAGTTAGTGCAATTGACTTCAAAATAGGATAACTCTGCAACAACAGTGCAACCACAGAGGCACACACAGAGATTAATGTGCAGCTCAGAAATTTCTGGGAATGTGAAAAGTTCTCAGAAAAGTCACTGATAGTTATAGCTCTGATTACTGAAAGAGGTTTGACATCAGCAATCTTGAAAAAAGCTTATTATCTTCTTGGTGTCATATGGCATTTCCTTTGGATTGGTCACTTCCTGGCATAACTATTAGGTGGATCTGGTACTATTAAAATAGAGTTCTCTGTCATCGAGGAGGAGTGTTAACAGCAGGTCAAGGGAGGTGGCTCCCCTTCTGCTCACTACTGGAGGGTCCACACCCAAAATGCTCTATTCAGTTCTGGGCTCCCCAGCACAAGATGGAGATAGAGCTACTAGAGAAATACATTAAAATTGTTGAGACAGAAGCATCTCTTCTATGAGCAAAGACACAGCGAGCTGGGACTGTTTAGCCTAGACAAATGAAGGCTTACAGTGGATCTCATCAATGTGTACAAATATCTGAAGGGAGGGTATAAAGAAGTCTAAGCCAGGCTTGGTCATGCCCAGTGACAGAAGAAATAATGGGGGAAAACTGAAACACAGTGGGTTCTGTTTGAACATATGAATTTATTTTTTTTTTTTTTTTTTTTTTTTTTTTCTTTGCATGCAACTGAGCTCTGGTACAGGTTGTCAAGGAAAGTTGTAGGGTCTCAGCCCTTGAAGATATTCAATTCCAAGGTTGTTTGGACATGATCCTGGGCAACTTATTCTATGGGATTCTGTTTGAAAGGGGGAGTTGGACCTGATGACCTCCAGAGTTCCCTTCCAACCTCAAACAAGCTCTGATTCTGTCAAAGATAAGAATTAGTGATGTACACATAAACAATGAAATCCACAGAGGTTCAATTGTTAGAGGAAGCCAGAGCACTAAATTTTATTTCTAAAAGATTGAACCACAAAGATGAAAATCAGTTGCACCTTGACTAAAATTGTAGCTATCATTCTCTACTAATAAGGATCCTTGATTAATGGAAAAAACGGACTACATTAGTGACAACCGTACCATGATCTGAGACTGAGATAGATCAATGTTCTGGCATACTGAATCAACAGCTTTGAGGACGAGGAATAGGATTTATCCTCTGATTACCCAGTTAAAGGGGGTAAAGGATCCTGATACGATAATTGGCATGGGCAGCAGTCTTTCTGTACATCAAAATTCCCCACTGGAGGAAAGGTAAGCAATATTTTCCTTGATGAAAGCACACATCTTGTAAGAAATTGAATTAAAACTAACAGGAGAAGAGGAACTTCCTGTAGATGTGTACGGTAAACAAATCTATCTGGGAGCAACCTAAGAACCAGAACATAGTTCTGCTATGCATAAAGGGAGTACAGGAACTTAACCCACCTTTACACATGCAATTCATAGAGTTGGAAGAGGAATCCAAACTTAAACGCCATTTTTTCCATACATACTTTTTTGCTTCTTAGTCTATTCTACCATAATATTTCCTGTCATATCAGAACATGATCCTAAAATGCTTTATAGACATTCCACACTGCCCTGAATTCTAGGGCAATCTGTGCTTTATAACTCTGAGCTATCAGACAATAGTAATGAATGTCACATCCTGGAAATGAGATATATATTATTAACAATTTGTTCAAAAGAGGAATTTAAAAGGCACACCACATAAACAGTGCAAGGATCTGTACACTACCAAAGGTGATTTCTGAACAAGAGGGGAAATATTACCATGAAGCTGAACTAAAACCAATCTGAGAATATGGAGATTGAAAGCACACTTGTAAGATGCAGGCGTGTAATCCTGCATAAGATGTCATGGAGATGAATGCTGACACAAATCTTAAAAGCCCTAGGCAGGATTTCATGGTAATAGTGAATAACTAACAAGTGAATCAGATCCCTCGACCCAAAAACTATCCAGAAGGCAGAAATGCCCTTGTTACCAGACAGTTCAGTTACAAAACTCTGCTTTAACTTAGAGGGAATGCTGAACCTCAGGATGAACAGGGCCAAGAGAAATTCAGACTGGCTAAGTAGATGGTATCTCTCTTTTTAGATGTACATGTGGCTTACTACCTGAAGGTAGAAGCAAGTTCAGAATGTTTTATTGTGCATTAGAGCATTTACACAAATTGCAAGGATTAAAAAATACAGTTGCAAGTAATTTCTATATATTATTTAATATGTCCTAGAACTTTTAGGTAGCTCTTTTTCACTTATAACAGTGTGCTTGCGCACTAATATATTCTTCTCGTCTATACTACAGCAAGTGAGCTTAAGATTTATAGACAATTTTCACTGCTTTACTTCCTGAATCTTTCATTGCCTTGCATCATATTTTCCTGGCAAAGTAAACACTACCATTATATTTTGAAAATCTTTCCCAGTGATACTTAATACAGAAACTGCTGGCAATTTCTCATGAACAAAGTGAGCTAAAGTCTACTTGAGTTTGCTCCAATGGATAATATATTGACACTGACATAATTTTCTTTATATGGAATACAGAGAACTGTAATAGAGCACAAATTGTGCTAAACATAATAAAACAGTCCCTGCCCCTGCTTACTACTAAATACAGGCCAGCTGGACACATAAATCAAGCTAGGACAGGAGGACATTGTCAATAGGCACACCAGAATACCCAGGTCAACTTGGTGTACAATTTGCAGGCTCACAGAGAAGCATCAAGGGTTTTAATAATTACATATTTTCTTTTGATCATGTAAATATGCAAGAGTTTGTAATTAGGTCACTTGTCTAGTCCTTATTCATAGACAGTTTGCTATAGTTCTGACATGGATTTCAGACAGAATCTGAAGGACAGAATGTAGCTTTGCAAATTGATTCACAGAATATCCTCCACACACAGTGAGAGCAAAAAGGAGGGCGCACAGCTTTTGGCAGAACTACCAGTGATAAGCAGTGGAAATTGCCATCATTATTGGAACAGACGGGGAAGGCAAATAGGGATAGATGAAATTTGGATAAACAGAAGAGGCCAAGATTTTAGGGTAGTTATAATTATTGAACAACTGTTTACATGAAACATACTGAACTGTGCAGTCTCTTAATTTACTGAAGGCCCAAAGTCTATCACTCAACCAAAACGTGTATTTTTCATATGTTTCAATATAAATGAAAACTCCAAAGCATAAAGAGTTGAAGCAGATTTGTATCACCCACTCCTAAATAATTCCAGATTGAAGGATAGTGGATAGACCTGGGAAGTTAATAAAATGTGTGATTAATTAAATAAAAAAATTAATGCTCTTTTATTAGTCCAAATTTTTGCTGTGATTAAAAGTGGTCAGGGAGTAAAAAAGAGAAAGAAAAGAAAGTAAACCTCCCATTTAAATAAATACATCTTTACAACTACAGAGTGATACAAGACCGGCTACTCCTATTATCATCTCTAAATATTCTGAGAGGTCTTTATGGTGATAAACTGAATTTATTTAACTTGTTTAAATGTCTGCAAAGTTGTTTACCACATAAGATTTTACTTTGCAAATTGTTTTTTCCCAAACAGTGATGCAGATCAATTTAATTAATAACAAAATAGTTTTAAGTGACAGGCTGATATTTTGTGCTCTCCTCAGTTTAATAAGCTGCCAGTAATCATCAACAGAATTTTTCAGAGGCTATAGAAATAATAAGTTAATAAGCCAAATTACCAATATGTTAAGTTGCTGAATGAAAAGGAACATATTGACAGAGAATCTGTACACCAGCAAGAAAATAAATAAATTATATTTCCTTATAGCAAGTGGGACAAAACCTCTAAGAAACAAGATAACCTAGTGAAAAAAAATCTCTGCCTCTGAATAACTACAGAAAAAAATCTAAGAATATAAATCACTTAAAAACAATTAGAATAAAAAAAAAATTAAAAACAAGTAAGCCCTAATATTTTAATGTAGATGTCAAAGAGATCACCATTACTAAAAGAATCTTTCATTTCTTAAAAGATTCCAGGCACTGTATTTTTTAAAGTCTAGTGAAAAATTTTTAGTATAACTATAGATAAAAATGGCTTAGGAGAATTCACAGTAATGCTAAAATTATCTAGATTACATAAGAGGAAGAACAGATTTCATAAAAGAATTGTGTAATATTTTGCCCTCACGTAACCATCAGTTTGTAAGTTGCCATGACAGATTATTTTCCTTCAATTATTCTATTTCTTAACTATCAATTCAGGCACCAGTTTCTTTCTGATTTTTTCCTCATTCTTTTGCTACAGATAAAAGAGAAATTATACCTTCAGAAATATACATTTGAAAGTTCTATGTTGCTGTAGCATTAAACTTTTCTAAATTACTGAAGCTGTAGTAATAGAAAGGAAAGATAAAAAATGAGCTGCTTATATTAACATTTGCAAATGTCTCTTTTTCTAGTAAAGAAAATCAAAATCAAATTAAATTGAAAGCTTGATGGGTGGCAAACTCACAAATCACAAAAAAGTATTTCACTTTGAAATAGTTTGAAACAAGTATCAACACTAACTCAAAACATGTGAGAAGTAATAACAGTAGCAAAACAATTTTACTACATTTTGCTATGGAAGGCGCTTGAGAATATCCACTTCTAATCTTAAAATACACTAATATTTTCTGATTTGTTTTGTTTTGTTTTTTTTTTTTTAATCTTTCTTTTCTTCCCCACTTCACATTCTTTTTCTCAAAAGTTGAAAAACAGGATGTTGATGGAAGAATCCAGAAATAAAAGTATATGGAATCCAGGTCCAATCTTTCCATATAAAAAGTAACTTTGTGTATAAAGGAGTTTAATTAAATGCACCTTAATTAAAGCTTTAAATGGATATAAATTTTAATCAACATTCAGACAAAGTTTGCAAGATTTGTTCACAGATTCACAGAATCTTCTAAGTTGGAAGTGACCCAGAATGATCATCAAGTCCAACTCTTAAGTGAATGGCCCATACAGAGATTGAACCCACAACTTTGGTGTTTTTATCAACAGGCTCTAACCAACTGCTAAGTGCTAGAGAATGTCTGAATATGACTCTAAAGGAAATGTAATTAATTTTGCTTGCTTGCTTTATCTGAAAAAAGATATAACAACCTTAATTCAAAGCATATTTTACACAGTGAGAGAGAGACAGCAAGGAAGTTACTCCATTTATGAAGATTTAATCCACTGTGCAACAAACACAGTGCCATCAATCAAAATCAAGAGAAATCATAAGATTGAGGCAAAATTCCAGAACACATAACAGAATCCAGTCCTCCGTAGTTAAAAGGCCTTCCAGTACAAAGAATTGAACAGAAAATTCACTGCTGTTGTACCTTGTGTCTCTTCCCATCTATGTCTATTTTATTCAAAGTTACCCCTTTAACATCCTTATAACTTACTGTGCATAAAACTAGATGCACCAAAGAGCTGACAGGTTGGAGTCAGTAGCTGGGAGAGTGTATTGCTCTAGAATTTTCTCACAGATTTACGTAACACGTGTTTATAAACGCAGAAAATCAAAATTTTTATTACTTAGTAACTTGAGTTTAGAATGGAATAATTACAGGAAAATGAGCTCTCAGTGAAACAGTGGTTTAGATTGCTTTGACCATGAAGGGCCATAGCTCTAGAAAATCAGCTTACGACCTTTACAACCATTGCTGTAGAAAATATATTTATACACACCTACATGAATGGTTGATATGATTTGTCTATCTACACGTTTCAAGACAACATTAAAACATGCACTCAGCTTTGAAGATATGTATCTTTCTTGAGTTATCCCTTTTAACACATCGAGTTGTAATAAATAAAGCTGTATTATATATCACCTTGCAGCATTTCTAACAAAGTAAATGCAAGTGTATCTTAAAGAAAAAAATGTAAGAAGTAATTTCATTTAAATCATAGTCTAATGGAGGGGGAAGGAAGGAAAGGAAGGAAAGGGAGGGAGGCAGGAAGGGAGGGAAGAAGAGGGAGGAATTACACACTAACTTGGCAGCTGACATCCATTCCAGCCTCCAGAAGAACCT
Organism: Geospiza fortis; assembly: GCF_000277835.1. Taxonomy (NCBI): domain Eukaryota; kingdom Metazoa; phylum Chordata; class Aves; order Passeriformes; family Thraupidae; genus Geospiza; species Geospiza fortis. Next base: position 5,583,925 of record NW_005054331.1, read on the forward strand.
GCACGACAGCTTTGTGGCCATTACGAGCAGCAAGATGCAAAGGAGTGTGTTTTCTTGTATTACAGTTCATCAGGTTTGGATAGGCTTTGATGATCATTTTCACAACGCGCAGACGTCCATAAAGTGCTGCCAGATCCAGAGGTGTTTCCAGTTTGTTGTTTCTTATCGTAGGGTCTGTCAGTTCTTCTAGCAGAACAGCAACAACTTCTGAATGACCATACTGAGCTGCACAATGCAGTGCTGTTTCATTTTCATTGTTCTGTTAAAAAAATCAAAAAGCTTCAGAAATTCATGTTTAATCCACAACAGAAATGCTCAGCTTCTATAAATTGCTTCCATGAGATCACTACAGAGGCAGAGTTTGTAATATAATGTATGTTAATATATGTTAAATGCTTCAAAATTACTTCACTGAAATTTTAATAATAACACATTAATACTTCAGCTTGCTGCTCTCAAGCAGATGAGCTTCTTATGTGCCTACATTGCTCACAATCCATTTTAACAACATGCCCCTCAAAAACTTGTAGCTCATGGTATGCCAAAATCTGTAACCTTCTTTCATTCAACTGTTCCTGAAATTATTATTAAGTCCTTCTCTTAAAAACACTCTGACAGTAAAGTATCTCTTCTTGATTTTGCTGGTTTTATACCATAGCAGTTTTTTATTAGAGAAATGGAATTATGGAGTAAACTGTGCAGTGCAAACGTATCAGGCACAAGGCTAGTTTCATGTATCACTATAAAAAGTTACTATCCAGACAACAATTTAAACTGTGAAGACAAAATAGCACCTATACAAAGACTTAGCAAATCATTTAAGCAGTTGGTCTTCTCAGAACTCCAGGAGAGGTATCTATGTGTTTTAGGGCCTGTGAGTATGCATATGCTCACAAGCCTGTATACGAACAGGTTTTTGCATTATAAAGCAATGCCCTCCCAAGTGTTTCTCAAAATATTACTCAATAAACTTAATAATACATATTGAGAATAAGCATTATATTTTTTAATTGTTTCCTTCCAATTCTGTCTGTATACTTGCAACAACAAAGAGACAACTTCAGGCAAAGACAAAGGAAATAGTTTATCGAGCTCTCTGAATTCTATATGTCACCTATATTATTAATACATCATATGCAGACTTTACAAAGCTTTAAAATACACTAGACGCTATAAACCATAGAAGTATATACATTGACTGCCTCTTCTGAGAAATTATTTATAAAATGTGACAGTTTAGGAATGTTGGAAAAGTACAAAATCAATAAGCTATATAAAAAAATAAGATTAATGTAAATTCAGAAAAGATACTAAATAAGGGTAGGGATATCATTCTAAAGGAAGAAAAAGTGGCAAATCTGAATCCATAGTTCTATTTTTCAAGGAAACAGCTGAAGAAAGTTCAGGGGACAGACAACTGAAAATAGAAAAAAACAAGAGATTCAGAGAAATGAGGCTTTGGACTCTCAGTCAAAAGCTAGCTAGGATAAGAATATTCATGTTGCACAGTAAAAACTAGAAAGGAGGAAAAAGGAAGATTTTTTTTTTTTGGTAATGATGTTTCTAATTCTGTAACCAAGAACTCAACTCTTGGGTTTGTGGTTTTAACAACTTGCCTGTCATTTTCATCTCTTGCAATCCAAGATGACTCATGAACTTGGGAAACAGGAGACAGATCAATACATTCAGATAAATCAATGTAGCAGTCAAACTCATGGGTGTCTGCAACACCACACAAGATCTGAGACTGGAGCGTGTTTCCTGCTAAGCCGCACCACAGCGGCTGCAGAAGATCCAGGTGGAGAAGCTTCCACTGGCAGACATGGCTTGATGTCTAGTAAGTATTTAAATCATTGTGCATCATTCAGACCACCATGTGGGCTTTATTACACAGACCAGAAATTCAGATTAAAATATATACACTGTCACAATACTACACTGTGGCAATGTTCTACCAACTACCTGAAACAAGCTTTTTGTGCTCTAGTGACTTTAATATATCTTTAAATAGGACTGAGCAAAGCAATTTTCTTATGTACAATTGTACACCCACAAATCACAAGCACAGTTTATTAAAATTAATTTTTAAATTTTCAATATTTCATGGACAGCTAGATGAACAGGCAATTGCAGCCTGCTTTTGTGTACAATTAAATATGAACATCAGATAATTGCACACAAAATGGACAACCATGATAATTTTTTGCCTACAGTTACTGTATTTATAAGTCCAATGGACATAGTTACACAAAAAATTATATGTATAACTATATTGGCAGTCTGGGAGGTAAATAATATACATGTTTACAATTAAATACCTGTCCAATATCTGCTTATGTCTGAGGGTTTTTTCAAGAACTTATGGAAGTACTAATGGAACTGTTTCAAATCTTGTACCAATGATGCTAATATTGCAGCTTAAAAGTATTCTGAGTAAATTTTCAAAGAAAGAAAAATTAAATTTGCTGTGGCCCTTTTCTCAAAATGTGATAGACAGATACAGACACAGAGAGATCAAACAGTACAATTTGCTCCTGATGAGCACCAAACTGGAATTTTCTCCCTCTGGATAAAGAATATCCAGCTGAATTTTCACACAGAGGCATATTGAAAGGAAAAGTACATTTTAAAACAGCCTGATGCACAAAAGCAAAGTAACAAAACGTTATTATTTTCAGATGTATATTGTTGAACATTTTTCTATGGTTTTATTTGCCAAATAAAAGCTGCATTTCAGTTCATGACCAAATGAACTGATACAAAATTCTAAAGAGCTACATATCACTGAAATACAGCAGAAGAATGCAACCTGGGCAAACATGATAATTAAATTACCTATATATATGCCCTCAGAACAAGCATTGTACATATTGTGTTATCAGAGCTGAGAGGTACTGCCTAATTAAAACTTGGTAAGAAAACATTCTTCCTTCTTCAAAATGCAAATAGCTTCAATCCAGGTAGAGAAGACAAAATTATTTTTAACCTTCAAAGAGTAAATTAAGACTTGTTTAACTGCTCTCTAAATTTATCTACTTTGACAATTTAGTACTACTTATATAAATCAGCTTAGAATGGAAAGGAAAGGAGACTATTGATTTTAAGGTAGTTTGTCTTCATATCTCTAAAGTTACATGCTGTTTTGAAGCAATATTTTAAAAATGAAAAAAACTCTCCAAGAAACTGGCAATAATTTAGGGCTGTTGCCTGTATTTTCAGTTCCAAGCATAAACAATTGTTTCTGGAGTACAGAAAGTTTGTGTTAACAGTCATTGGAATGAGCAGGTGATCTACTAAAAAATATCCGCATGCAAATTACCATTCTGTAATTAGAGCCTCAAATTTGATATCAAAGGGCTAAATAATACATCTAGTGCTGAAGAAAAAGACTAGAATCCTTGAAGCAATTTTAGATACTTCATGATATGTTAGCAACTACAAGACAGATTCTACACCTGAAGGGTTCTAGAAAAAGAAAGATTGAGAAATAAGAACCAAGTAAAGACATGCAAAATGTAAGGTAAAAAGAGTAGAGCAATATCATGCAAACACAGTACTTTAAAAACAGTCTCTAATATTCATGAATAATAATATTTTTGTCAAGTAGTTACTCTTACAGTCCAAAGGACCTTGTTCAGAAATAAGGAAAGCATTCCATGAGTCAGCTTTTAACCTTCTTTAAATTTTCTTCATTATTTGTTACAAGTGTTATTTCATGGGCAAGATCCTGACCTTTTGTAGCCTTTCTCTGAATCTCTTCTCTTCCACATACAGCCAGAACTCAGGCTGGTATGGCTGCAAACTGAACTGTGCCTTCAGAGCCCTGCATCTCATCAGAAGTTGCAGGCTGTGCTATATCATTTAGCTGCTAAGAAGGTGTGCCACTGCAAAATGTACAATATATCTTGAGGTCTATTCATCAGAGAGCAGATTAGCAAATACATTATAGAGACAGTTATTGTAGCTTGGCAGTCTGATAGTGAAGAAGTACAGGAAGTATCAAGAGAATGAATGGCTATCATGAATATTATAGAGGCTCTTGTGAAGCCACTATTAAACTGTGGGTAAACTCAGGACATTTATTGTATAGTTGTGAAGTCCTTTTTTACTTTGCCAAGCAAGTTTTAAATCTCCTGAAGTCCATGCAAGTACTGTACCAGCAATAATAAGTACTGATTTAACAGACCTTTCCAAAGGATGCTCAACTTGTTTTTTATCAAAAAGGAGTTGAAAGAGGAGACTTCCTAAATCACTGAGCCATTTTTTGTCACATAATCCCAAACCAAATCAACAAAACATTTGTTATTAAAAGCTTTTTGCTATTTTCTCAGTTGCAAAATGAGAATTTAAGTTTAAATTAAAGAAGGAGGGAAAAATGGGAGATTCTGGAAACACCTATCTATAATGCTGAATATACTCAACAGTAGTCAACTAGAAGAAAAACAATACAAAAATAAGGCTTAAGTAACTAAATAAATAGAGAAAAAAGGAGTGAAAGAATATATGCAAGACAGAGAAAATGACCTCAGCATGGTCTTAGTTTATGTATTAAATCAGGAAGACAGTTTCCTGAGAAGTTCCACCAAGAAGTTAATAACTCTGAAAAAATAAAGCAAGTTTGTCTGCAAGTTACTCAGTGTGAATTTAAATAAAATCTACTGGCTTCCCATTGAAATTCACTTTTACTTATGTAAAAAAGTAATGTAATATGGTTGACTACTTTGAAAAACCTTTTTTTCCCAATTTATTGTTGCAATTGGCTTAAATCAGAAAGATTGTGCGTGCACTTTTTTTTCCTTCTAAAAAAAGTATAGTATGAGCTGGAAGGGAAACACGGAAATTCAAAAACTAGTATCAAATTTATTGAGGGGTAAAATCAAATGCAGAATTTGAAAAGCATTGTGTTTGCAGGCTATTTTGGAACTGAATTGAACTTCTGGAAGTCCATGAGGTGTCACTGAGAGAAGTCTGTGTTTCATTTGGATTATTTGGAGAAGCTCCTAAATATGTTAAAACTTAGGTGTTTACATCATATAAATGCATCCTGGACTCTTTCTTCATATTCCAGAAGAATTCTTGAATAGTTTTAAAGAAATGTGGGCGAGTTTTGTGGCAGTTACAATTTGTTGGAGAGGCAAATTCTACAGTGCACTGAACCCATAAAAACTGCAGAAGTGTTCACATTTTTTCCTGTAAATTTTTCACAATTCATACTCTGTATATATATAATTGGAATATATTTTATTCATATTTAATAAGACATTTATATACTTAATAAGATATATTTATATTTATCTCTGATGTTATTTACAGTTTTTCCTGAAAAAACCAAACACCACATATTGACCTGTATGTGGCTGTTATTTATTAAACATTTTTTCTTAAATTAAGATTTGTTATCAATTATTCAACTTTATGGTGAAAGTTGCCACAATAAATGTTTTAGCTATCCAGATCTGTTTTACAGAAATAAACTATAAATAGTTTGACTGTTAACAGCACACCGTTTTGTTTTGTTATCAATTAACAAATCTTAATCTCATACTATTTTAATTCAGCTTATAATTTACATAATTTTAAATCTTCAATGAAGATAAACCCTTACATTTTTGCAATGTCACTGTATTTTGTGATTTAAAACATACACCATGCCTGTCAACTAAGACTCCTACATTAACCAGTGATAGAATTCTTCATACATAATTGTTATGCTATAACCACTGCCTGTGTGTAGAGCTGCCAGTCTACATTCCACCACCCCCATAATGTAATTGTCATTTAACTGTTTGTCTCTTTACTGTTTGTTCCAATTGTATGTAATAGGAACAGCAGGGGGCATTCAGAGCTTTAGATGCTGGATATGGTTGCATATGATGCTATGATGCTACTTAACTGCATTTTGAAAGTGTAGAATGCAGCTTGATCAATTTACAATACACCATAAAATCCATTATTTCATCTAATATACATTTATGCATCCTGAACTTCTCATTTATTTCTTTTTTCAGTCATCCAGTCGCTTTCCCATAAGTTTTTAGAAATATTTCTTTCACATTGAATTTCAATCAGATAGATGAAAACAAAAACATGTTACAAAAACATGTTGCAATAATTTTTAAATCATGAACAAAATAATTTTCTTAAAATGCAAACCATTACATCTTAATATGATCCTTGAAAAAAAAAAACTAACAACAAAAACAGGAAAATCTGACTTAGGTGTACTATTTGCTGAGGTGAAAAATTTATGAAAAGTTGGCTGTCCTTATCTCCAGCTCTCAGAAGAAAAAGGAAAGAAAATTAGTCCAGGATTTCTTACAAGCCATAGCTTCAGCTCCAGAGAAAAGTTAATAGAGCATTGAGGAGTCACCTGCATCACAGAGCCTATCTGCAAATAAGCAAAAGCCTCAGAATCCTACAGACTCATGGGAATGCACAATAGGTGTTAGGGTGAGGATGCCTCTCAGGTGTTATTTGAGGAAATGTGGGTGGAGGCGGCTCTGTAACAACACGACATGCCCTCTTTCTGGGATACAGAAGATATTCTCCTGCACAGAGTGCTAATTAGCAGAGGGAAGTAGGTGCCAGCAAAGTAGTCCACATACTGAACCTGGCCATTGTCTAGAGTAGAACACCAAGGGATTTACAAGGTCAGAAAAACTCTGTATACATGAGTTTAACTTCAAAGTTTGATGCAATCAAGATGCCCTTAAAAGACTTAAGATGCAACATTTCTTGTAAGGATTGCTCACACATTTTCTATTATAAGGTTTTTGGGTTAAATGCATAAACAGGAGGACATCTGAGGATCCTTTTTTCAGTGGGGTTTAGAAGTATCAGCTGTATCCCTGCTTATTTGCTCCAGTGATCAAACTAGATACATCACACCTAATCAAGTCTGACAATATTCTAGAAGTCTGGGGATATATGTGGGACTGGGGAGAAGTAGGTTTAAACTTACGTTTCTCTTTCTGATCTTACTGAAATATCTTTTTGACTCTCACTCTCTCAGAAGTTCCTACACAGCTTGCAGTATTCTGTCAGTGGAATATATGCAATGTCTTCAAGCAAATGTATGACACACAATTCAATAGCTGCTTTCTGTTTGCTTTCTTGTTTTGCTGCATGAATAAAACTGAAAAGACCTCTCCTTGACAAAAGCTAACCCTACAGTTCAATTGGTTTCATCCTACATAAAACAACTGATGAGAATGAGAAAGTTGGAGAGTTATGTTAATCTGAAACTGAAATAACAAAATGACGAATTTTGAGTATCTTTTTTTTCTTCAATGTGCCAGAGTACTACAGGATATCCCAGAACACTGTCACATGGACATATTTCATTATTTTACTTTTCTATATTTCCTGCACTAATACTTGATATTCATATCTTGGTTATTGTATGAATTCCAATGGCTAGGTGTATAACCTCAGATATCAAATAGATTACTCAAAGCATGGCATCTCACACTGGTTAAGCGTTTGTAATCTAGGTCTCACATTCCTTATCGTCTTAGTTTGCCTTCTGGCCACACTACCATAGGCACTGAAAGAACAATTAATTTGTTAGACTGCCCTTTAGCATTTGAGGTGCTGTGGGGTGCCAGGAGGGACCATACCTGGACTTCATCATTCCCTCCACAAGGACCTGGAAATTCTGAGCACCCTCTGTCACACTCTCAGGCCTATGCAGATGTCTCAGTTACTGCAGGGTCTCAGAAGATACTGCATTTCTGTGTTTGGACACTTGAATACCTCTTTTAGTCATCTGAATAGCCCTGTTGGCTCCTGTGATTACACAGCCCAGACCTCTGTGGAACCAAATGGTGACCATGCAGGCAATGTAGACATTATAGCTTAGATGTGAATTAGGAGCTGACTCCCACCTTCACATTCCAAGTCTCTGACTACTCTGGCAAATGCAATTGCTTAATGGTTACTGTCTGCATTTCACAGCCTACTTCCAGTTCTTAAGCAGCTCAGCCTAGGTGGTGTCAAATTTCTAATCAGCTTATTTCTATTTCTAAATACTAATCCTAAGAACGGACCAGAGAATAATATACAGAATAAAAACAGAAGGTGTACCATATGTTTGACAGCAGAATGCAACACACTTATACTGCCCCTTACACACTATAATACTCATAATTTTTTCTTGGTCTTTTTATATGTCCTTCCTGCTGCATGTGCACCCATGCAGTCCATCTGGTTTGATATTTACCTCTGCATATCTGATTATTTACAGTACTCTTAAAATATACCAAGAACATGAATTTTATCTCAAAGATTTTCAGGAACTTAGTAACTCAGAGTAAAAAATTGCAAATTTACATCCATACAAAAAAGATGCAGTTAGAGTATGTCTTCATGTGATTTTTCCAAAGCAAACAGAAGGGTTTTGCATACTTTTTAAATCTAATATTCTTTAAATCAGTGCCTATTCAGAAGAAAGGTATCTGGTATACTTATAATGGAAGATTTTCTCAATCTTGGAGAAGGAATTACTGAAACAATGGAAAATAGACTTTTTTAAACTTGTCTATAAATTGGTCAAACCCATAGAATATGTGCTGGTTTTTTTCTGATGATACACATAAATATTTTTTATCACTTCACCTGTTCATTCACTCTGGAGTGTGATGGTCCATGATGGATGAGAATCTTCACAATATCTACATCTCCTCTCCAAGCAGCCAAGTGAATAGGAAAGTAACCTTTATTATCTGCTACATTAGTTGATGCTTCATACTGAAGTAATTTGAGAACTATATCCCTGGAAAACAGGAGATAAATCTCAAAGTCAACAGGAAACTAATTTTATTAAGTTTTTGCATGAAATACATATGACCAATATTTTATCCTGAAAAAAATAAAAAACCAAACCTGTATTTCAAGCAAAACAGCTACAAAAAGTGAAGACAAATAATTTCCAAACATTAAATAGATAGTGAAACATAGACAAAAAGCTATTAATTGTAATGATTCTTAACATGAAATACCATCAACAATATTATCATCAGCTCTCTGAATCTGTTTCTTTCAACAGGATCACCTGGCCATAGAATAACTTTTAGAATTTGCCTGTACAGAATATGTGCATGTCCTCAAGGCACTAACGGCTCTTGTCTCCATCACAGCTGAACTCTGGAGGCAGGATGACAAGAGGATAGTTTGATGGACACATTTCTTACTGTAAGGCTAAGTAATAGTCTTTCCTCTTTTTTAAGGCGTTATTTCAAAGATAGTTAGGAAACAATTTAATGATGATCTAGCTAGATATATGAAATAACTTCTTCTATGTAAAACTTCTATGAAATAACTGCTATTTTCATTTTCCACATTCAGCTGCCTTGTAGCAGTGAGGGGAGAAGTGACTTATTACCATTTTAATTCTCTTTATATTCCTTTTGGTGTGGCTTATCATACATTAAGTGAAAGATTAGCATAAATTGGTATATCACATCCCTGATTTTTAAGCAGTTTCCTGTACTTAACTCCAAAAGCTAAACTAAAAATCAGCTGTGTGGTATGATAACATTACCAAGTATGTCAGAAAGTAAATAAATTGTGTCTTGCTGCTGCATTTGTAGTCTCAGTTTGACACAGTCTGGCCTCCTTAGCTATTAAGCTAAGAGAATCTATGATCCAGTGTGGGCGGCTCTACGCACACTTTTTACAAATCTGGAAACACTGACTTACTGATCTGGCTCAAAAAAATCAGTGAGGGGAGGAAGCTCGATGTAGCCTATGTTATGACAAAAAAAAATTACTACAAACTGACTACAAATTAAGACAGAAAATAAATCTAATGCCATTATTCTTCCAACCTTGATAGAACCTTATTTAATTGCATATTGAAAGAAAAATGTGGTGAGTTATGTGGGAATATATCCAGCTCAAAAGAAACTGCCAGTTGACTTCAAAAGATACTGGATTCATCACATCTAAGCTTTGAGGAAAATTTAAGCTGGATTTTGGTTAGTCCTGACAAGGTCAAATGCCATGAGAACAGCCAAAAAAGAGCAGGTCTGTTACAGAAAGATTTCTGTTACACAAAAAGCTCCAGAAAAGTGACTCCTGAGGGAAACTTTTTAGTACACAAGGTTTGAGAGACTTCCCATTAAATAATAGTTTGCACTAAATCATCCAATGAGAGCTAGATATACACAGCAGTTCCTTTGAAAGGAACACCAAACAAAGGAAGCATAAACTGAACTAAATGGAAGAAAATCAGAAGAAAAGCCCTGCACAGATGAAATCTATAGACTAAAACATACAGGAATTTTTGGAGTCTATTGCGAGATTGAAGTTACAAAATAGAACATGCATCTCCGTCATCCTTCAAGAATGCCCTGACCCACCACACTTATCTAGGGTGAGTCTTTTTTAGTGCTTTGGAAGAACTTTTTCATTTTGTACAAATACATTTCAGAGAGGAGGAGACAAAGTCCTTAGCCCAGTAACATTACTGGGCTAAGTGAAATTACTTAGGGAGACTGAGATTCCAGAGCCTGCCCCAGATATAATTTAATTACTTATATAAAGCAGAATAGTTTCACAAAGAAAATGATCCCACAATGACCAAGAAGGAGGGCATTCATCACATTCAGTGATCAAGCAAGGATTTGAACAATGGCGTCCAAGTATCCCAGGCACAAACTATGTTCTTCCTTTTCTTGAAAAACTCTGAAATTCTCACATTCAACTTAGTGTAAAGTGTGAAAAATTAAAATCCCAGAAGGTTTTAACAGACAGGAACTTCTCCTAAGTAGGCAGATTCTTATGTCAAATGATTGTATGCCATTTTGATTTTGAATATCAAGTCTGAAAACTCAAATAGAGTGTAAAGTAATTTATTGGTTATTTGTAATGACTAACAAAATTAGGACCACCAGGTGTCTCTCCAATTCTCTTGCTGGCCATGCCGCCATTGCAGCAGGATCAGAATAATGGCTTGCGTAACAGGTCCTGAAACCCTCATGATTTACCACAAAATACCTCATGATGTATTTCAGTTTACTTTAATATAACAAGGTATAATTGTGATGTCAGTTACTGCTACTTATCCTGCTGAGAGTGTAAGCCAACACCGGACTTCTCAAAGGCTGTAAGTTACATCTGCTGCTCTACATAAGTCCACATTTTTAAGTCCATCCAGACCTTGGAATAAGTTTGGTCAATACTTTGTCTAAAACCATGATTTGGCTTTTGTGTGTTTTGGGACTTAATATTGCTAGGATTCACTTGAACCTCTGATAGTTTCAGTATTTATACAGCAATATTTTTCACTTTGTGTAACTATTACTGTATTGCAAGTATTAAATATACCAATCCCAGTTTTCATCTATTTAAAATCAGCAATCTTTGCAAGCCAATGCTTGGGGTTTGGTCGGCCAAAAATTAGCAATAGCACAAGAAACAATCCATAAATAATGAAGAAAAAAGCTGAGATTAACAGACCTTTTTAAGAACGTAGACCTAATTATATGTAAGTAAAAATATATTAATGGATAATTCTGAACCCTCCTACACAGCTGCAACTTTGGAAAATGCACAATATCTAGTTCAATAATTTACTTTACACATTTATTTAGAAGGAATATCCCATATTCATCAAAAGATTGATCCATCCTAAAGGAAACAGGCACCTTTCTAGAATACAATTGAAGACACATCCTCAAGTTTTCATTTTTCCATAGAAGGATGCACAAATTTTGCAGTAAGCTAAATAAATAATAGTTATATATCCATGTGTTATTTTATGGACAGTCCAAAATCACATTAAAATTCATGCTGATCACTCTTAATTTCCACTGGGTTTGGATCAATTCCTTGTCTCCCAAAGAGGAGTTTAACCAAAGCTTTATGTCAAAACTTTCTTTAGTGAAAATATCCCTTCCCCCCATCCCCCACTTTCAAGTGTATAATTACTAAATATTCTTTCCATGTTATTTTTGCTTTGATAAGGATTAATCTCTACTGTTCTTTGTTTCACAAAATTGCTTCCTGAAAGGCTCACACTCTACACATGTGTACATACATACAGAAATATAACACAATATTTCCTGCTGTGATTTCCCAGCAATGAAAACTACAGCCAAGACCAGCAGTAACAATGCTAAATTTCCCCAAAACTGAGGAAGAATTTGGAAGAAGCAGTATAGAATCAATAGCTTTTAAACTACATTTCCCATTTGTCATTACTACTTATTGATATTGATGACACTGTCAAAACATCTTATATTAATTTATTCCATTTGGAAAAAAGGCACTTTAATATGTCAAGGTTTGTCAATTTTTGGTACAAATCTCAGACCTATGCTAAGTTTTCTTGCATCACACAGTTAAATATGATTCTAAAAATGATAAAAACAAAGTGTGAAGCACTTACTTGTGTCCATTTAAAGCTGCATGATGTAAAGCAGTATAACCTGAACTGTCAGTGCAGTTTATGTTTGGTCCTCGCCAGATGCTGCAAATAAAGCAAAATTGGGATATTAATTTTTTGGCTTGGCAAGTACAGAAGTGACAGAAATTTGATCTACGAATAATCTGAAGATCTCTGCAACAAGTGTGATTAAATTTTAAGAGATGAATTACCTTGAAAGAAAGATAAAATAGCAAGTGTCATGTATCAACATAACTTATTTATAAAAATAATTTTGCACATCCATCTATATAAGAGTCATGAACTTTATGTAGGGCAGACTCAAAGACTAATAACAGAATAGTCATTTCAATTAGAACTGTTCTCCCTCTATTACTCTGGTAATTACACTGAGGTTATCATCTGATTTTGTACTACTTTTCCACAAGTATGTATTCATTGTCTTTAGGTCAGTTAATCTAGAACCAAGCAAACATCAGATTAGTGAGAACCAATCATATTGTTTAAAGGGGCAGGAAATTTGTACTTTTTACTTACCTTGATATTTTAGCTACCACTTTAGCTGACTATATTTTTAAAATAAATTAGATATAATTAAATTAACTTATTTTTGAAAGTAAGTTTTGCTATCTTACTGTATTTTACAGACAACCTCATTACGTGTCCAGTTTAACCAGCTTCATTACTTATTATGGGCTTTTCAAAAAACAGTAAAGGACATATTTTGTTTCAAAGCAGAAAACACAGATGCTAATCTACCAAAACCAACAACTAAATCAAGCCCTGGAAATTGGATAACAGGTGTATTGAAAACCAGCAGACTTTTTTATCTAACTGACCACATTTGAAACTGACTGTATCCTTTACAGAAGCAATTTACTTTTCTGTAACAGTTTTCATCATTAGTATTAAAACTTCCAGAACACAAAATTATGATTCCTGAATTACAGTCTATATTCATTAGTTTCTAATACAGTGCTAAACAGTCACTGGCAAGCCATACTTCCCTTCACTTCATACATTAGAATTAAGTGCTGTTGTTTAAAGAAAATAATTTGAAGCTAATAAGTGAAAAGAATTTTTCATATTGTCATTTTTCATTATCTACATCAGCAAAATGACATGTTATGCTTAACAAACGATTTTTAAGATTTACTATTGAATCTGCATTTTATTACCTATAAAATGGAATATATATATTTGCACATATATATATCCACACAAGGGAATACTGATGTAGACTGGTCTCTTTTTCATTGTGTGTATTTGAATGATTCATTAGCTCATAAACTTAAGCTGTTGTTTTCCCACAAGTAATACTGTGTGCATACAGAATTATTTGTGTGAAACACTGTGTTCTGCACTGAGCATAATTCTATATAATGGTGGGTACCTCACCTCTCCCTGCAATTTAATTTCTTGGAAGAACAGGATTGAATTATTTTCTTGGGCGCAAAGAAGCAAAAAAAGAAAAAGTAACTTTTTAAAAAATCTGCTTAGACATCTACACATGTTCTTTTCTAGAAGGCAGAAGGCAACATTCAGATAAGACTAATCATTCTAATCTTTTTAATTAAAGGAAATAATTTTGAGTTCATGGAATAATAAAAATTGAGTCCCTGAACTGAGAGCTCCTCTGCAATAGACAGATGTTATTTTCATGGCAAAGACAATCCTTCCTTTCTATTAGAAGGAAAGAAGCCCTTATGTAGTGATGAGGTACAACCTCTCATACTTTTGCACAGTGTTTATCAATTATGGTTTATTTTTTGAGTTATATTTTCATGCTTTGATATATGTACCAGCTTATGGGAGAATGAAGAAAACAGTAAGTGGTATAGAAAGTAAGATTTAAAATATTACAAAAAAAATACACTACCAATTGGAACAATTTGCTTAGTTATGATATGGTTATAATTTGCTTGCTTTGACCTAGAGTTGTTAGGATTTGTCTGTTGGCTCTTTTTTTAAAGTGCAAGAATCCATGAATGCATATACTATTCATGATGCACTAAGCATCATGAATTAAAAAAAAAAAAATCAAAAACTTAAAAACTGCTACCAAAATTCCCTAAGATAATCCTCATTCTTTCTCCCCTAATTTTCTTCTTTAATCCATTCACTAATTAAAACACTGTTTTACTTCCTGCCTCTGGTCTTAGGAAATATTTTTCAACTGAAACTATATGGATTTAAAAAAAAACCCCAAACCTCTGAGACTTTATTAGAGAGTATATAAATGCATCTGTGTGAAACTCCTCATGACACACAGCTTGGGCAGCTGAGCGGCAAAGAACAAAAGACAATGAGTAAATGCTAACAACTCAGAGAGACCAGACAGGATGGACAGACTAATCACCATTGGTACACGAATACATGCTTAAAATCATAGTGTGGTTATCAAAGTACAGAACACAGCAAACATGAGCAGGACTCAGCTGCAGGCAGCTCTCTTCCCCTGGGCCCGTGCTGAAATCCTCTCCCAGAAGGTCCTGCATTGCAACAGGGGTCCAGTATATACACAGGATATTTAGGCTTTGATAACTGAGAATCAAATTCAAATTGGACAGTCCGAACAAAAATTCTTATATCCTAAAACTCCCAGCTTCAGCAAAAGCTCTTCTCTCGCAATTGGAATGCAGCAGGACAGAAGTCCATTCATATATAAGCTCCATAAAAAGCAGCTGACTTCAAACAAAAGTGGAATAGAGATTGAGGAAAAACCTAAAGATCCCTTCTTTAGTATCATAAACATAAAAGATATGTGAAGAATCATTAAATATATTGATTTATCTGTGTATTAAAATATCTGTAAAAACAACACAAAGGAGGATCTGGCAGAAAACAAACACCATTCACTCTTCAGAAAAGAATATTTGTTGAGAGAAAATTAGCAGCTCTTCAGAATACTGTTACTATTGCATGTTCTCATAAGCATATTTCTTCCAGTGATGCAGTCAACCAAATTTCTTCATGTGGCATGAATTAGTAAGTTAGGAATCTTTTCCCATGCACATCAGTAAATTAAAACCTTCCCATTACTTAATGAAATTTTAAAAAGTAATTAAGCCTACTTTTTGTGGAAAAAAAAATTAGTTTTCATTCAATGGTGAATTAAAACATGATGATCAATTAGTTTCTTCCATTACATCTTGCCAAAGTAAGGCACAAAGAAACAGAAGTCTGTTATACTATTTACATTATTGCTAAAAGCTGAAAGATCTCCTCCTCCTTAACAGTCTGCTCTCATTGCGGACAAAGAATACTGACCTTATATGAACTGATGTCAAATATTAATTGAAAATACTCTTTACTTGGTAAGAAAATTACTGGGTTTTTTTTAATGAGCTTAAATAATTACATATAAAGAATATAATTTCAAAAGAAACATGAAAATGACAGATAAAAAATATGGTTAGAGGATTTATTTCTTATTTTGCTATGCTTTTTGGAAAGAAATAATTGTGAAGTCGCAGTTGTTACACACATATGAACAGAAAAGCAAGGAAATAAAAGTTTTTTCCAGCTAATCATCACACAGACACACTCTCCACCAACAGTACAAGAACTATGCTTGCAAGGTATGCATAATTTTTACATCACATTTCTTCTCTCTATATATATATATCTGCATTATATCATTCCATCATCATTATATTATTTCATGATTATGCAATAATATTTCTGGTCCTTATATGGGAGTTTTGCCAAGGTGAAAGGAAATTATTCTTGGTAAACAAGGATAAGAATTTGTAAAAGCCTTAGAAAGCTGCCTGATAACATCACATTCTAAACTTCATCCTCTTTCCATTGATGTCAGTGGCAAACATCAACCAGTTCAGATTTACACAGCCCCTTACTGTTCCTGTGTTCCACAGAATAAATACACATTACAGGAATTTGTCTTATTTTAAGCCAAAATCTCCCAAATTTTCCATGCTTTTTGTTCATCTGGCAGAAACACATTGACTAAAGTTTCTTAAGCACATGGCCAGGCTGCTCTTTATTAGTGCTCTGCCTACATTCATACACATGTTCAGTTGGGTAAACTCACTTCATACAAAGTATATGGACAACTTTACAGAGAATTTTGAAAATGCAATCTTTTACACAATAATATGTATCATCATTCCGATACATAATAATAACATTACTTATTGTGAACAGCAGAAAAATAACTCCCATTCTCTATTTATGCACAAATACACCAAATGGACAACTCTTGCTCTAACCCATATAACTTAATAATGTTACTTACCAAATACAGAAGCATATCATTTTAATACATGTGAAGTTTTTTTCTTTCTATGGATTCCTCTTTGTTAGAATCCAGTGTAATGCCAAATATATTACCCTATAAAAAAATATATATTTCTTTTTCATGGATGGTTTTATCTATTATGAACACTCTTCTGCTGAACTTGATGTATGTCTTCAAATGACTTCAAAGAAAATAAATTTAAATATTTGTCTTTAGTAGCAGATAAAACTTTATTAGAAAGTCATGTTTTAAAGCCTAACAAATAACTGTACATCCAAAAAACCTGAAAAAGTGTATTTTAGGATTAATTTCAAACAGGTGCAGTTATAGGTATTAAATTGAGAAAAGTAGATGATATTTTGATTAAGGTTATCTTTTATTTTCTTTCCATTTTCAAAAAAACCTGTTGCACAAAGCAACTGAGAGTGAAAAGTCTCAAATTAAAATAATTTTTTTAAAGTTAATTTAAAAATAAAGGGAATGGCAAATGTATTATCAATTTAGTTAATACTGATCTTATGCTAAAAGCTTCTTGTATAGATAACTCTAATTCAGTGTTTTTGTTGGATCAGTATGAAATGTGACTCAATTTTAAACGCACTTACTTCATTTTGATTCCTCTTGTTTTCATTCCTCAATATAAATAATACAACAAAATTCATTATCAACTTATTCATGGGATTATGGATGTTACTCAAGTTCAGGTTCTAAGTCAGTTTGTTCCATTGTCTTTCTTTAACCTAGATCTGTTTACAGTTTTGGCCTTAGTGTAAGTCTGCAAAACTGGAGGATTCCACCAAACTGTGATCTTATTTCCATACTGAGTGTCTTCAATTTGTGATTTCTATTTGATATAGCGAGTGCAATGCACATTATGAGTTTGATTATTTAGTATACAACCTTTGGTCACTACAATATTTAGAGCTAGCTACAAGAGTGTATTAGAAAAAGATCTTTTTCCAAATATGCAAACAGCAGGATCAACACTTTGAGTGATAACAGAAGCATGGAAGTAAAAAGTGTAATTAAAAAAAACACGTAGAAGAACAGGACCATGTCCAACAATGTAAGACTCAAAAAACAGTATCTTAGCAGTAATTATTACTTTTTAAGTTTTGTGAAGAATCATTACTAAATGAACACTGATAGATTTAACAGGCTACATCCCCTCAGACTAAAATTTGGAGTAGGGTGGCAGCATTTAAAAGTATGCAAATAACCTAATGTCCAATAGATAGCCTCATATACTTGCTCACTTACCATTCTCACTGTTACGAACTGTATTTTTGGTTGTAGAACGATGATACCCATGCCATCTTTAGGCCAACCTGCCATCCATTGCTTCTCCAGTGGAAAGAACTATGATTGTAAATGACTGAAATTCAGTGCGTTGCTGAAGAGAGGCAGAAAGCCAGACACAGAGATACCAAAGTGTCGCAGCACACGTCCCAGTCAAGAAGGCCACAATACACAGAACATCACCATACAATATCAGGAGACTTCAACCCATACAGAGTAACACCATACCACATCAGAAGGCTTCAGGCATCTATCCATACAGAGCAACATCATATCACGTCAGAAGGCTGCAAACATCTGCCCTTCTTGTTCTTCAGCCCAATCTTTTATACCCCTCATTGTTCATGCATTGCAGCTGTGTGCCTTCTGTTCCCTCTCGTGATTGGTCAGTACACCTAGGCATTCCATGTCTCATTACCTTCAATGCTGTTCACTTGCTTTTCACAGCTGTAGCCCATTAGGGATGAGGCTCTGCTGCCAATTACCTCAAACTGTGTGTGTACCTACACCAAAGTCCTGGCTATTCAGAATGGACTAGTCATGATAAGCCTTACAGAGAGACAATATGGACTTATTCTTAGAATAACCTCATAATATTCAATATGGCCTTATCCTGAATAACCTCAGGATAAAAGAATTTCAATTGAAAGAAAAAGGTTTTATAAAAGCATATTTTTGATAGAGTTAGGACTTAAGAAACAACTCTAAAGGAACTCCTGAGATGAGAAATTATAGAACTTGTAAATGAGGACATTACGATTGTGAGGTAACCAAAGAGCAGGCTGGAATAGTACTGAGATTATTGGAAACGATACAAATTCTCATTCACATGTTAGGTTACGTGATGAACACCTCCCGTTTATCCACAAAGGAGAACAAAGGGACAACAGAGAGTTGGAGAATCAAGTAATGCCCCAGCCCCGCTACTCTGGAGCTCATCAGAGAAGATCACCAGTGCATTAAAAGCCCATCCATGCAAGTCCAGCAGAGCACAGCAGCACCACAGCAGGCAAAGACACACCTTGTTGGGGTCTCTCTCAAAACTGTGCTGTGAGAGCCTCCACCCCACTGCCTAGGGGTGACACATATCAACACAAAACAATGCTGGATAACACTTCAGGCTAAGAGACACCACCACCATGTCTAGGGCTATGGGACACATGGATTGAGTAGGATTTCTGATGGGATATTTAGGGGAGGAGCCAAAGGCAGGGAAAGGGATGGACTTAGGTGATTTGGGGAGGAACAAGTTTGAGAAGACCGAGGAATACAGGGACAAAAAAGCTTGATCACTTGTGTATAGTTGGTTCTGCAGCTCAATAGGCTGGTCATGTCCTGCACTCAATCTTACTAAATTATGATTCTACTTCCCTGGACAAGGGCCTCTATCCTGTGTGCATATATGAGGGCCAAACTACCTGCACCTGAGTCAGATGATGCGTTATTGAGACTATATGTCAGTCTGGCCAGGAAATGGAGCAAATGAGGTCTGCGGACCAGAAACTGGAGGGAGACCTTGGATCAGAGGCTGCAGCTGTAGTGTGGGTGTGTAAGACAGTGTGTGATTGCTAATGAAGACCAAGCTGGATCAGCCAGCAAAGTAGGTGAAGTAGCCTGGGAGCCAGTTGTGTGGCTGTATGTCTCTGAGGTTAAGACACCTATACAAAAAATACTAGAGAAACCAGGTCTTTTATGGCTGACATAGACCACTGGGAGGCACATCCTACAACTCTTCAGACTGGACAGTTTGTGCATGTGTAACTACATGTAAATTTATGTATGCCCAGTTTAGGAAAGAATCTATCTAGGAAAAAACATGTTGATGAGCACTCAGTCTCTCCAATTAAGTACTCTGTATGGTAAAATCTAAATAAACTAAACCTGAACAGAAGTCACATGAACTATTTCAACTGAGCTAGAATTCTGTTTACTTGAAGCTGCAATCAATTTCCCTTAAGGGTATGTACGTTTATCTTGATAGTCTTAATAGTTACATCACTTTAACTAACTCCAAAAGGAGAAACACATTGACTTCATCCTGAAGTCACACAACGGAATAGGAAATCAGTTATGCTTTACTTTAAAAATCTGTGATATATAAGGTAACTTTGCATTTGACCATTATCTAACCAGTCTGGCTTCATCATTCCTTATGGACTACTCATCTGGAGGCACACTGGCTGTGTATACTGCATAATACTGTGGCTATATTCAGAAAGCAAAATGTTCCTGGTTAGCTAGTACTGGTTAGCTTTTACAGTCAAGACCAATTTGCCTGGAGTAGTTAAAAGAGAGAAACCCTTCATCAGCTATGACATAAGGGCTCCTCTGTATTCCACTTGTCTACAGGGACAAGCTGGGGTTTTGCTTAGTCCACAGAGAACCATAGTAACTCCAGCTTGTCGGTGATGAGTCAGACAGATCTTTGGATTCAATCCGGGCTTCTGTCCTTGAAAATACAGTCATTCTGACAGGAAAAAACATTACCTCTCATTTGGCATCATCCTGCAGAAGAATGCTGTAAGAATAACTACTAAATTAAGAAAATACACAGTCCAAAACCAGATCAGCAGGCAGTATATAAGTAAATATATAAGTGTAAGTAAAATAATTTCTGTTTAAGCAATGTAAATCATTCTAAAACCATTCCCAGTGGTATGTATGATCTTAGGTGATCTGAGCAATCTGAAAGAATACCACACAGCCGATGCTGAAAATCAGTGCATCAAATTAATTGTTCCTATGAAGAGCAACTCCACGCCCATTTTATCCTTAGTTTGGGTTCCCTAATATGTATGAGGTAGTTGGGTTCTACATATTTGTTATGAATTGGACCTATGCACTTGGTATAAGATCTATAAATTGATCAAGATCAACCAGGAACACAGCCACTGTGTTATTTACTATTAGGCCATATAATAAAGGCTAATTGCCTTGGCTATATCTTTTTTCCATGTGAGTACAATACTTATGGGTATATTCATATATTAAACTCCCTTTATAAATAAATACTGGGTTCTTTCAATTCTTTTTAGACAACTAATACTTAGTGAAATTACATAAACAATAATTATTTTTCTATAAGCACAATAGCAATCAGTCTTCTGAGTGGTTGTGAAAGCCCTTGCATATCTCATGATTCTAAGTACATCGAACTCACTCACCAGTTGGTTGAGGGAGGAGATTGTCCCATTCTACTCCGCATTAGCGCAGCCTCAGCACGAGTGCTGTGTGCCACAATATAAGAATGATATAAAGCTATTAGAAAGCAACCAAAGGAGAGCTACAAAGATGGTGAAAGGCCTTGAGGGGAAGCCGTGCAAGGAGCAGCTGAGGTCACTTGGTCTATTCAACCTGGAGAAGACTGAGGAAAAACCTCATTGCAGTTACAACTTCCTTGTGATGAGAAGAGGAGGGGCGGGCGCTGATCTCTTCTCTGTGGTGACCAGAGACCGGACACAAGGGAATGGCCTGAAGTTGTGTCTGGGTTGTGTTTAGGTTGGGTATTAGAAAAAGGTTCTTCACGCAGAGGGTGTTTGGGCACTGGAACAGCTCCCCGGGGCAGTGGTCACAGCACCAGCCCGACAGAGCTCAGGGAGAGCTGGACAATGTCTGGACAATGCTCTCAGGCACAGAGAGTGACTCCTGCGGATGGTGCAGGGCCACAAGTTGGACTTTGATGACCCTTGTGGGTCCCTTCCAACTCTGCTTATTCTATGACTTTTAGATTCCATACACTTATACAAATATACCCACAGATGCTGAGGTATAGTATATACATCATTATTCTCTTTTGAAGAGCAGAGCACATTCTCAGAAAGACCATTCTGACTCCTTCTTTCACAAAAAAATAGCTGATATTAAAAAAATTAAAGCCACTCCAATATTACTTTTATCAGAAATAAATGGAAGCAAAGTCATTTATTTTTCTCTCAAGAATACAGATATGATGATATATTTTATTAGGAAAGATATTTCCTTAGCTATTCTTTTTCTTAATTCAACTGACCTTGAATCTTTAGTAAGAAAAGAGACTTTTTTTCCACAATTCATTTTTGGAGATCCAACACAGTGTTCCCATCCAGCATAAATTCATAGTGTTTGCAATTTTAAACACATTCTTTTCACAGAGAGGCAAAGTCAATATTTACTAGAAAAGGAGATTTTAAAACCTCTAAATGATTAATTATGCATCCTGGAACACTTACTGACATTTGTTTAAGTGGAATAAACATTCCTGAAGCTCTGGCACTGGAAGCAGCACTGGGAAGAGTAACAATTTGCATCAAAGATTTTTGAATATGGATGCTGTTAGATCTGTGACCTCAATCCAGTACTAAAGATTGTACATCTTAGAAACCAACCTGAGATGAGACTCTGTTATAGCTCTAGGACACACAGAACAGAGCTTGCTATATATAGAGTCTGCAATTCAGCTGGCTTTAATACCTTGTCCTTCCTCATCTGGGTTTCCTCAAAAGTAGAATAATTCTTTCAGACACTAGCAAAATAGACACAAGAAGAAATGCACGATTCCATTTCCCCTTGATTCTTGAAGGCCATCACACACTTCCTTCTCAATTTATGCTAAGATTTCAAAATGAGATTCAGAAATCAACTATATTAACATTAATCCCTGCAGCAATGTAATCAATCCCTCACTATCTCAACATATGAAAATGTAACAGATGCGAGTCTCACTTCTGTTTGCATCCACATGATATTAAATGTTATCCACATGATTTCCCATATCCTCAATTCAAAGCTTCCATATCTTCATCTCACAACAGCAGCAATAACGTCCAACCCTTTTGGACAACCTGCCATAACAGCCTAAACTCAGAACTGAGAAAGACTACAGCTCCAGGAACTCACTTCCAAAATATGAATCCTGAGATATTAAGGCTCTTGACTTCTATCAATGATCTATAACATATGTAGAATATCTGCATAACATTTGTGCTTTCCAGTAGAATATTTCCTTAGTTATTCAGACTCCATGGGCCTAAGCAGACAATAAGCAAGTCAGCAAACATCAGAAGTGTGCAAGAGTACATTTTTACAGGATATAAGGTACTTGAAAGTAACCTTGATCAAAATGTATACAAAAGAGTACTAAAACTCATTCCTGTTGTCCTGGGGTGACTTTATAATGCTGAACTGTATAATACAAACATTATGTTTATATTTAATAACATAAACATTAAACAATTTGAGTCTGTTCTCTGGAGAAACATCGTTTTAAATCAGAGGTGCACTTATAGCATTTGCTAGAATGCTGCCATGGAGTATCTACATGTTGACTGCCTCCATCCAAGTGCTAACAATCATTCTTTCCATCAGCTTTGAATTAACTTCATTAACAAGGACATAGCTTAGGAAAGACAGATGAAATATAGATACGACAAATACATTATAGAAATGATAGTCACTGTATAGAAAAAAAAAATAGCACCTGCTCAGATTACATCAACATTTCTTTCTTCTCTTAAATTGAATATCGAGTTAAATAAGTAACTAAGTCAGGGTGAAATTAGCTACTGCATTAAGTACAACTGGGCAAAACCAATCCACTAATCGAGTTTTTGCAGAGCCTTGAAGATTGGTCTTTATCAGACATACTGCAAACCTCAAATAGAAACATGGTAACATCTAATCTTTAACACATAGAGCTATTATAATGTGAAATGTTCAAATGCTTTTGGCATAGCATAGAAAATCTGAATAAGAATGATACTGGATGAAACTATTGCATGATACAAAATTATTAAATCAGATAATGCTATTAACTAAGGACAGTTTGAGCATAAATTCTCTATCCTATGTTAGCCAGCTATGCTCTAGCTAACTGGAACAGTAGGACAGAGAAAAGCTTTCCAACAATAAAAATATAGAACTAATTTCTTAATTTCTTCTCTCAGCAACAAGTCATATCTGAAATAAATAATACCAAAACAGAAGGATGATACTCAGAACACATTTCATTTGCTGTGCTTTGCCAACAGAGGTCAGAATTACCTCAGCAGCATCCAAAGCATTACTATGATCATGACTAGAAATACTTGTATTACCACAAAATTACTTTCACAAAGACAAATAACATACTTTAAATAGAGACTGAAGTTTCACAGTGACATACTACAAAGGTCTTCCAAAGCTTTTGGATATGTAACAATGTCACCACTCAAAATTTCCTGAACACTGCTACTGAAATAACTACAAAAGGTCATATCCATCACATGACTGACAAATTATTTGGTAAGATATGCTAGCAATCATTTGGATCACTCAAAAGACATCAATTCATCCAACAAGACACTTCCTACTGAACAAAATCATTTATGACACACAGCTTAGAAGGCAAAAGGTAATTACAGTAAAAATATTCAGTAAATTTTCAGTCTATTTATGTTAGAATTCCCTATTTAAATCTATTACAAGTTATTGTTTCTACTCTATTTAAAAGCCTTATCAAATGTTGAAATGAAATCCAAAACTAACAAGCTTAAATGACACAAAAGCTTCTACTATAAAGGAAGATTTGGCTGACATAGACTTTCAAAGAGCTTAAAAAGAACAATAACCCATCACTTATTTCCAGATGTATCTAAAGTGAACACTGTTTTATAATTTTCCAAAATCCAATTATACATCAAGAAATATTCTTTGTACCTCAAATAGATTTACTGTGGAATGTTTTCTAGAAAATGAACCTAAGACCTACTCCAAAAGTATTGCAAGGGCTCCATAGAATTGCAGCTCTCTGGATCATGAACTTTTCAACAATATTAAAATAAAAAGGCTAAATTTGGGGGAATGTATTTAAAGAACAATCTTTCACCAACTTTCAGCATCTTTCTGCTCCTTTAAATTGAACTGATAAGAGACTTAACAAAATCTGTTTTGACAAATACCTTTTTGTAAAATATATAACAAGACTCAGCCATAACAGGAATAATTTAATGTCTCTTCTGAACTGCCTGTTTGGTAAGAGATATCTGGAGAACCCAAAATCACCTGCAAATAGTCTTCCTAATATCCTAGTTTTAAAAAACCAAAAAACATTGCAGGAGAGATCCCAGTTCCACAATAAGACACCATGCAAAATGATTCATCACATCTCTCTCTCTAATTTAGCATCAGCACTATGGTACCTGAAGGACTCATGGAACAACTACTGTGATTTTTTTCAGCTGTGTTTAACCCAAATAATGCTCCTAAATCTTTATATAATTGAGCAGGAAGAAACCAATCTCCAACTAAATACCTTAGGTACTAAACTAAATGTATCATGCAAGGCTAGACTGGCCTCCAACAAAAAAAGAAGGGAAATAATACACCAAAAAAGGTTATGAAATGCATGTGTAGATGGCAGATTCCATCCTACTTTCCTTTATTATATACATAAATCACTTTTTTTTCCCATTAAAGGTCATACATTTGCAGAGAGGAAGGGATCTTTGTTTGTGAAATCTCCAGAAAGCTGTAGGTTTTTCGAAAATTATGGAGGTGGGAAGGCCTCTGACATACACACGGGCTAGGTTCTCTAGAAGCTACTTACTATTAACTCTTAAAAGAATCCAGACACAAACCCCCCTGAAAAACAGACCCCAGCTGAATTTACCTGATCCTGAATTCACTTTAAATTTCAATTATCTTTAATCTTGGAAAGAAAGATCTTTTACTATATCTCATTCTAAGGTCACTTTTATCAAGTAGATTTGACTGTTAGTTCAATCTTGGCTGTAAAATTATTCAGATTAAGCCATCATTTCACCAAAGGGGGCACAATTGGATTTCAAATAGTAAGATGAGGGACATTTTTTTCCCCCAAGTGCTTAAGGGCTGACCAAAACTACACTTGTCATATTTGGAGTCACACTAGAAAATCTAAATATATATACATATATCCTTCCAGTGGAATTAAATTTTAAAAATGGCCGAGGTCCAGCTAGTTGGTAGTTCATGGCTGGCCCCCCCATGGTCCCACCACACAGGCAAAGAAGCTCATAGAGATGTGTCTGAAAGCATAAGTTAGCAATAATCAAGGAACATTTCTCTCCTAAGATGAGGGGGTTGTAGTAGAAGGTACATGTTTAAGAACCATCTAGTTACCAGAATATCCATCTCCTGATTTTCAGGAAGCCACCTGAAAAGAGTGCGAAGTGATCTGAAGGAACTTGGCATCTTAAAAGGCATGAAAATTCAACCCAAGTTTATATGATCATGCATAGCACATGATTTGAAAAAACACACAGAGCACATTATTACTCCTATAATACTGATAATTGAGACACTGAATTAATTGGGGGTACATTATTAGCATAAAGATTCCACACAGCCTTGATTCCTTACAGACTTTGATCATGCCAGTTCAGAGTAGACTGAATACACAGAGAATTTGTAAGTATTTTCTCTAAAAGCATAATCAAAGCTGGAAGATTAATTTCTCCTTGGGCATAGAAACAGAATACCAGGATGCAGTTCATGGTTGCAGAAATTCTAAAACTATACCAAATTTACAGCAAACAAAACAGAAACAAAACTTCTGACTTTTTTTTGGTAAAACATAAAACTTTAACAGTCCAACCAATGAAGGAATAGATTCTCATTACGTGAAACACAAACTATAACATAGCTAATCATATAGTTCTACCATACAGAAGACAAAACTTTAGGAGCAGTCTAGGGTATGAAATAATTTCAGAATAGCTTGGAGGCTTTTTTAAATGGCAAGACGAATTTTACAGCTTCAGTTCTGTAGCCATCATGGTTATAAAAATCTTCACATAGAGGTAAATTGGTACAGGAGTGTATTTTTAATTTTACAAACAGAAACTGGTTTTTTGCCTTTCCCACATCACCAAGTCACTCTGAACAGCCTAAAATCCCTAACAGAGTCTCCAGACAATCATTTTTGGAGTTTTATGTACTTCTCTTCCGTGTCACAGAGGCACAACTGTTTCAGTCCTCATTTGCAAAATGGCAGTGGACAGTCTGGGATCTAGAATGTTTATATACTGTTGAGATCAAAGCACAATCGATAACGTTAAAACTATGCAGCTCCGCTTAGCTCCCAGAAAATATGTCATGGTTGTATGCAGGTTAGGACTCCCCATTCTGCCAGATCCTGAATGTCATGTCAGTTCTCTTGTCACTTCAGCTCTGAACCATTTAGGAACTCAGGCTGCACCACCAACAGTAAACTAATCATGTTTGGAACTATTTTCTGGCACTAAGGTCATACTGGCATAGAATGCTCCACACCTACACTACTCAAACCTTCTAAACAGGATAGCTGCATCCAGATTGTCTATCAGGCCCTAGGCACATTCTAATTCTTCAGCTGTGCTTGGTAGTTCTTTGCTTGGGAGAATGCCACATGGCACCTTCCAGTGCTCAGAAATGTTCCCTGGCACATTAAAGTTAGATGCAGTCTCACATTCCTTTCACATATTTGGCAGAAGCCTGTCACTCACCAGCAGTATTTATCAGTTCAGAGGATGCAAGAGCACACTGTTTTGAGTTTAGGTCCAGACACATCATGATAAGCCTCTGGCCCACAGTTCATGCTTCTGCTTTATGCCTTCGATTCTCCCAGCAAAGAGCATAGAAGGGAGAATCAGTGGTACACTGACCCCAATTCCTTTTTTAGCTCATTGTTTGACTGCTCGACACCAGGATAGAGGATAAGGGGGAGGAAAGTTGTAAATGGGAAAATCCCAAACAATACACCACTGTTGTTAACTTCTTTTCTCCTCCTTCACCTGCACACTCGTATTGATGGAAATTCCTAGCAGTGCATCCAAACTGCATAGTATACCTGCAAGGCAGTCTAGGAGTCTCATTCTGGTAAGAATTTAAGAAAGGAATCTACAATGGACTCAGAATGACCTTATTCCAGGAAAATATTGCTAACAGCTATAGCAGCATGAATCTCAAACTTTTTAGCAGAAAGAACACTTACCAAAAAAGCAGTCTTTTTTTGGTTCAAAAAAATCAAAGGCAGGCATAGGTATGAAAATCCTTCACACCAAAAAATACCTACATTTAAGTTTTGTAAACAGGGACTCTGGAAGAAACTTCATATTGTACAGAAGGAAGCCAGAAGTGACTGGGCAGGAAAAAAGAATTAATCTCACCAATACAAAACAAGTTGAAATTAAAGACAGCCAAAGCCTTACTGAACTGACACATTTCTCACTGCTGATCTCCCAGTCATCGCAAATCAAGGAGAAAGAAGCCTTCCTAGGTGAGAGGGACCTAGTTAAAGATTGGAAATTTGTCCCACTTAGAGATATTATTTTCCATAATTAATTAAATAGTCTCTCCAGAAGAAAGAACAAATTTCTGTCTTGTGAGAACAGGTCAAGGATGAGAGTTGGATATCCATACCCATGATAAAGAATATGCTGGAACCAGGAACTACCATAGTGCCAGTCTGTCATACTGTCTCTGAAAAGCCCTTAAAAATGAAAAAGAAAGGAAAGTATAAATCAGGAAATTTAAACAGAGAAGGAACTCCAATGCCTCATTACAGTTGAAGCAGGTCAGGAGACACATTCTATTGATCTCTGAGCCAAAGTTTCAGCTTCTGGAAGGCTGAGGTAATAAAATCAAAGTACAAAATGCTGTCTTACATCTCCTGTCAAATTGTCTGATAATGTATTCAGAGCTTCTAGGAATTGAAATCTTTAGCTGGATATACTGATCTGAGAGATTAGCCAGCTTCCAGTATGGCAGAGAGAATTTTGTACCACTTTGCTTATGGATCACATGGTGGTACAGCTCCATTTCCACCCCAATCATTACAGTGAAGTTAAAATGGTGCTCTAGTCCACCTGAGCATAGGAAACTTAACAGAAGATACTTGGAGTCGCAAAGAGCCCAAACTACAGGACTATATACTGGAATTATTCATAACCAATTTGAAGTTAAATTTCCCACAGATAAATCGCATTACAGGAAAAAAACTGTCTTACAAACAAAGAGACACAAATGCCCTCTGTCAATTTAAAGATAAAATGGCATTGATTTTTATCATTTGAACTATTCTTCAACCTCAAGATGGACTCTTTTTTCTTTCAAACTTGAATGTAGCTGTTTTACCATTGGTTTCTTATGCAATAACAAAGGAACTGATTTCTTGGTCACAGTCACAAAAAGTTGAAGGAAAATTGGAATGGTACAGCTATGGGGCTAGGAAGAGAGATTCAAGCGGATATCTTAACCAATGCCAGTACAAACTAAAACATCTATAAAAACAAAATGCAATTAATATTCTGTACTAGAAATAAAATGAATAAAAGAAAAAGGAGGAAAGAAATCAAAATTCAGTTCATGTGAATTGAGCTCCTATGAGCTGTATCCTGCAATTATACCCATTAAAAGATCACAGAGATTTGGCAGCAGTCTGTACTACCTTCTTTACACTTGTACATGGTGGATGAAGTGAATTACAGGCACTGCAGGTCAAGGAGGTCTAATTTCAGCTGCATTGTCTTATGTGTGCAGAAATCAATGAACCACAAACTTGTGGTCAACCACAAGATTAAAAATAAGAACTCAAGTTAGTTATACTATAAAAGTAGTATTATTTTTTATTCTTCATTTACTATTTCTAGTGATGTGGTTCACTATGTACTCCTTTTATTTCAGTGAATAGTTCTAAACTTAGAACCAACCCATGGATCTCAAATGAAATATAAAAAAGGAACAATAACTCATATGAATATAATCCACAATTAGAAACTACCTATCTATCTCCTTAGCACATTGTAAAATGTAACTTTATTTTAAATTGAACTAATTTTAAATATGGTTACTGCAATAAGCAAAGACAGACATCTGCAAATACAGAATAAACTCAATTTCTAAATGCTCCTCCACATACTGTGGAGGGTTTCACAAAGAAGTATATGCATATACTATGATAATTCACTTCTTCCCAAGGCCATTTCCATTCTTTGGAAACTATTTTCACACTTAGACATTGAGCTACATCAAACAGAACTCATATTTGTAGCCTGAGAAAGGAAGTTTCATATTCTCCAAAAGACAATAAGTGGATTTTACCCTTACAAAGGTGACCAATTAGTCTTTTTGTCCTGATCACAACCTAAGCACTGAGTGAATACAATATTATACCAAATTCAACATAGTTACTATCAAATGATCATCAATATTTCAGCATTGTAAAGACAGTAACATAAAATTAGGTTTTACTAAGACATTTGGTACTATACTACAAAACATAAATTATGCATAAAATATTTTGAAGTCAAATGAGAGAAGTTACTTTGTCAATAATTAAGGCAATAAAAGAACAGCAATTCCCTATGTTTTAAGTGTTTCCAACAGCATTTGATTCTGTTTTTATTAGTTCTATTGCTATTTCTTTATTCCTGTAGTTAAGATGAAAACACAAAATGAAGGGAAGTTAGAGCTGTATAATACATGAATAAAACAGTGATTTTTTTTTCTCCTGATATTTTTCTGAAATTTATTCTTTTTATGTAAGGGAATAAAGTTTCTTTAAAGAAAGCTATATTTTCAGGATAAAAGAAATAAAAATAAAAACATTTGACAAACTTCAGTCCAAACTATCAGCATAATTATTTCACAATTGTTACTGAAAGAAAAAAACCTTAACTTCCAAAACTAAGGGACTGGAGTATCTTTTAAGAGTAGAAGCTGAGTCTTATAACATTGTTTAGGCTAGAGAAGGCTTGGGGAGGATGTCACCATAAGTATACAGTAGAGAAGGCAAAGCCAAACTCTTCTCTGTAGTGCCCTGTGGTAGGACAAGAGGCACCGGACATGAAGTTCAACACATTCAATTCCATCTGGAAATAAGAAAATGCTTTTTTACTGTAATGATTATGGAACAGTTGAGTGGTATGGCCCAAGATTCAGAGTGTCCATTCCTGGAGGTACTCAAGATCTGACTGGGCAACCTCTTATAGCTGACCTCTGCAGATGATCTCTTGAGGTCCCTTCCAACATCAACTCGTCTGGGATACACATTCATTTTACATGAAGATGTGTGGGAGGATGGAATGCAGAGGAATAGAGATAGTGCTGAAGGAGCTGTGAGGAGGAAGGGACAGGCAGTTGTGCAAGGGACAGGAAGGAGTCAGCCAGCTGTGCAGAAGAAAAAGAGGAGGTGTCAGCATTGCAAGGAGATGCCCATGAGAACTCACAGAGAAGGTATGAAAGTTTTAAAGAAAGATTAGAAACTGTTGCCAAGCACCGACCTTGGCAAACATGTATTAATTTTTTACTGAGGTCCACCTCTTGATGTCATGCATGAAAGTACACAGAAAACTCATCTGTATTTTTTTTTGTCCTCAAATCCAGAGAATCCAAATTCTCCTCTTCAACTATACAGAGCTTCATCTACAAAAATTAATCTAGACACCAGTAAGCAGACTGCATGAAGAGTAACTCACGTATAATAGTGATGGAGTAAATATACCAAGTCAAACCAAACCAACAAAGTTTTTTCCTTTCTAACACATGTAAGGCAAGTGCACCTCATATTCCATTCTACACACACTTCCTAAGAAGCTTGGAGCTAGGATACATTAATAACAGCCCTGCTTCTGGCAGTCCTAGAGAGGCATGTAGGAGATATATTGAGCTGCATTCAGTACTGCCATAAAGTCCTCCCATTAACCACTGGGATAAGAATAATGAGACTGGTCAAAAGTTGATCAAATGACTTGTACCAAAGTAAGACCACAATACATAACTACCCAAAAAACTTGCCACATACCTATTTCTTTTCTCCTGAAAATCTAAATGCTTGTGGTCCAGATGCCAAGACAATTTGAACAATTTCATCTTTTCAGAGTGTTTTTGACAATGTAGATAATGGACTGACTGGGGCAACAGAAGTTCTATCCCCCAAAAGATAACTGTCCAATTTTCAGAGGCTAAAGGAACTTCTAGGTACCGGAACTACTTTACCATGAAGTTGTTTGTAAAGAATGGCACCTTTAACAATGACAGACTGCAAGTGGAAAACAAAGGGAACATGTAATCATCTCTATCAACTCAAAATGAAGAAAGTAACAGATAAGGAGAGTTACTAAATTAGTACACCTTACATTAGTCAATGAGAAAATAATACTATCAAATAGAAAGGGAGGAGAAAATTACTCTTGTCCAACAGTCTCACTGCTTAAGGATCTAAGTAACAGTAGCAAGTAGTGAACATGATTGATCACAATCAATTCTTAGGCCAAGCTTCAGCACCAGAAGAACTTGCAGCTGGGAATATTGTTACCAGAAAAGACAGAATGCTTATGGTGAGAATTTAACTGTGAAGACTTTCACAATATATGAAAAGGACCTTTGGAATCATCTCATTCAATCAGTTTCTCTGAGATATGAAAATTTCAAAGCTGGAGCTAATTCTGAGGTTAGTTCAATTTGCTCGGGAAACCGTGCAGTCAAGTTTCAAGTCTCTTCAGCCACAGATATTACATCATCTCCCCTGCCAATCTTTTGCAGAGCTTGATTACCCTGTAATTTTTATCTGTAATATCCAACATAAATTTCCTTGTTGCATTTTGTATCTGCCCCCATTTTCCCCTTGCTGTGCACACCTAGTAAGACTGGGGCCCTTTTTAACACCAAAAGAAGTAGTTTAGTTGAGGACACCTTAATGGGATTCTGGTTAGTGCTCTTTTCTTCGGTCTGAACAAACAGCTCTTTCAACTTCTCACATGTCAGTGCTCCAGCCTCTTAATGATCTTGCTGTGTTTCTCTCTTCTGGATTTTCCCCAGTTGGTTTGTATCTCCTATAATGAAGTCCAAAACTGTACAAGTCTTTGAACAGAGGTGAATAGGTACTTCCCTCAACTTTCTAGCCATGTTTTCTGTTGACCTTCTCTGCTGCAAGGGCACATTGCTGACTTAGGCTCTCCTCACAAATGGCAGACAGGTTCACCAGCTACAAATTAGCCTTGGTAAATCCAGGTTGATGCCTTCATTCACATTCTTGTCCTTTAGGTACTTGGATATGCTGTCATGAAGAAAATAGACATACCCTGATAGGGCTGAAGATCTTTAAAAAGTGAAGATTTTAACATGATTAAAGAAAGAAATAATAATTTTACATTCTTTATTCTATACATGGTTTAATATAAGTCCATTATTATAATGACTGTCTTTCAAACCTTGATCTTACTTCCTTATTCATAGACTGAAGCCCAGATATTTTCCATCAATTCACCACTGTGAAACCCTTTTAATTTTCCAGTTCTCTTCTAAAAAGGAGAACATACCAAATTGTAAATAAATACTACCTGGATAAAGCTGAAAGGCTACTAATGTTCTGTGCTCTCTTCAGGTTCCCATGGCCTGAATTTTTTTCCCATTAATTTTAAAGTGCAGTTGTTTTTTTCTAAGGCCTAGAATTATGAAAAAGACAGTACACACATGATAGGTAATATTGTTCTTTCTCCTCAGGTTAAATAGGTTAAAGACTTACAAACAAATAAACAAACACTGCACTGCCAGATTTAGGCATCTCAGCTAACACTCAGCAGAGTAATCTAAGCAAAGAACACTACGCAGTTCCTTAAATCTAGTCAAGAGGAAATTCCAAGACATACACGTTTCTGAAAACCCCTCTTCTTCAAGGATAAAGTAGCTTAAGACTAAAGAAAAATGTCCTTGATTTACAACCCATAGATTGGAGGGCCTTTTGGAAATATAAGTAGGCATCTCCCCTAAGAACTCAGAAAAGCTGACTTCTTTCTTCTCAAGGTGCTCAGTGGTGGTGGAAAATACTTAAAAAGGGCAATGAGAGCATTCACCTGGGAAATACCCTGACCTCCAGTCCCTTAACTAGCAAATGATTGTTTCTGTGTTTTATCTAGAATTAACCAAATATATACAATCATAAGAATAATAAATCCTGACACAAGCTTTGCAAGAGAACATTTCAAGCATGAAAAAGCACAAGGATTTTCTCTCAGAAACCTATAACAAGTCTCTACAATAAAGCCTACATTGAATTATGCAGGAGATTCTGCAAATGGCTTGTGGTTTTGATGACAGGTAGTTTATTAAAATCTGTCAAACAAAAGTAAGAAATACAGAATTTGTGGCAAGATATTCACAAAAAAAAAAAACAAACTGTGGAGTTACATCAAAGGAAAATTAGGACATCTAAATTTTACCGGCAGTAGCTTTCAAAAGTTATCCCAGAAATGCGCCATATTTTTATGATTACTTCTTGCTTGGATGCAAGACAGAAATTACTACGTATCAGAAAGCATAAAATAAATATTACCCTACACTCCATAGGAATGAAATCCTTACAGATTAAGTAAGGTTACAAATAATATTCCATTCTTTAAATTACTTCATTTCTTCACTACTTTTCATTTAAGTAATGTTACAAGTAACATTTAATTCTGCTACTCCGATCCAGGAGGTTCTACTATTTGTGGTCCTCCTTGCACAGGGCAGGAACAGAATCTTTCACAGGCAGCTCAGAAGAAAAGAAAGAATGGTCCAAGGACCTAGAATCCTTCAGCATTAGGTTGGTTGTTCAAAAATGAATAGAACAAGTGAATGGAAGTGAACTTCATTTAGTTGTGTAGATTTTAGCTGTGAAAAGAGCAGGAGGCATGCTCCCAAAGAGTACAATTGTGCTGAGAGCATATGAGACAAAGCTGGGAACAGCTGCCAGCTGTATTAACTTAGAATTTTAAGGACTGAGACATTTCCTTATGGGATTAAAGGGTTAAAGCAACAGATACTCTCATTGCTAACAGCCTTGTCTTTCAGAGTACAAATTTACCAATTATCCTGAAGCCAGCTGTCCATACTATTCCGTTCAAAATTTAATAGTCTTGAGAAAATGTTATCTTTCTAAATTAAAATGGTTTGCAAAGGACAGGGTAAACCACAATCAAGTAAGATATCCACTTAAGCACACACATCTTTCACTCTCACTGAACACAGTCTCCCTGCTTTTACTATCTCACACTATACTCTTGTTCCTGAAGAGCAGTACAGCTTTAAAGGCTGTACTTTTATTCACCCTTTTCAGTACTTTTATCCATTCCAGCTTTAATCCCTTTCTCCTACTTTATTTCTCCCCATGATAAATAAGAAGCTTCTGGTAGAAGCTTCCATTATCCAGATGCATATGACTTTGGATGCCTACAGAAATATGAAATCTTTCAGATTTATTACATTCTTGCCTTATCTTAAATTCTGCAATTTCTGATCAACTAATTTTAAAGTATTTGCTCATAAGTTAATGGATAGTCTTATACAGTCATCTTTATTACAGACTAAAATTGAAGTTCAGTTGAAAGCATCACCATTCAAATTTGATTTGAGGGCAAAAGATCAAGATAAATAGAGAATAATTTCACACTGAAACTTGTTCTGATATTATATTAATAATATGAATGAGATGAAAAACATTAATTATCCATGTAGGACTTCCTCAGAT
The DNA here is from genome assembly GCF_000277835.1 of Geospiza fortis. Lineage (NCBI taxonomy): Eukaryota > Metazoa > Chordata > Aves > Passeriformes > Thraupidae > Geospiza > Geospiza fortis. The sequence continues at coordinate 5,619,355 of NW_005054331.1, forward strand.
CTTACATAAAAATTTTGAATAGTTGATCTATTAATAAAAAAATTAATTATCATTTCAAACCATCTTCTGAATTTTGTTCCATTTTAAGTCTTACAAAGAACAACAGCTTGGATTTATTTTGGCCACAACTGTCCCACTTTAGAAGGAAAATTCGACGTATTGAAGGTTTTGGGGTGATGGGTAATGCTAGATCCATTTAAATTAAGGTTAATCTGCTATCACTCAACTGTATGATGTTTCACTGACGTTGCTTCTTGTCATTTCTAATACACTGTCTATTATGCTTTCTGGGAATTTTCAATCATGTACTTCACTATTCATAAACACCTGAATAGGAAATAGTTTAATACACCTGCCATGGGATAATGTAAAACAAAACTAATGCACGATACGCTCATTCCAACTGTTTAAATATCATACTCCTCTCAGAATAGCAATGCAATACCCTGAAGACATGCTCAAGTTCCTGTGACTTCAATATCCTTGGTAATGTACTAAAAGCGAAACATCCCTTGAAGACTGTAGAATTTTATTTGTCAGGTATGGCCTCAAGGATCACCATCTGAAGGGGCTTTTTTAGACTCATTGCAAACTGCATCTTCAATATGGAAGGACAAGTAGGATGGTTCTCACAGATCCAGTATAAAACAAAGATCTATTTCAAAACATAGGCACCTAGATATAAAGTTTAAGTTATAATAAACATGCCGGGAGCTGCAAATAATCACTAATTTTCACTACAGTGAAAACCAGATTACCACTAGGTTTGATAAAACTTCTGAAAATGAAATGGCAAACCTGTACAAAAGGCATAATTTTATGAGAGAAGAGGAACAAAAACGCCAAGATGCACCTACTGAAAGTTGAATAGAACTGAATGCAAAAATGCAGACATCTGAGGAACTCTAAAGAAATACAAACCACTAGCCCATAATAAGAGATGTGAGAAGAAATTAAAATTTTGGCACAAACTTTTGTCATCTTGAGAAAAATTTGAGATAAACTGTTGGGAACTTTTCTATTAGTGTTGCTTGCCAATACTGTGGGTTAGTATTGTAAACTGGGACTAAGTATTCTTACAGTATGTTGCTAGAGAATTTAGGTTCCCAGAGCTTTCTTGAGATTTCTCAATTCTTTTGATAGTGTAAGAAGTATATGTATAGAGTGGTTACCTAAAGAATCAGGTACCAATTTCTTCATACTCAGTATTCTTGATATATTTTGTTTTTAAAATTTTATTTTTCTTCTTTGAAATAGTCTTGGTTTATCAAAATGTTTGTGTTTAACTCATTTCTTCAGATTATTAGGGTTTTATTATAGTCTGATCCTGTTATATAAAGCATTTTGCAGTAGTTTCTAGTTTTTCAGTATCTGTCCATTTGACTAATGCAATTTTAGTTTCTTCCTCCAAAACAAAAATACTCTGCAGAATCAAACTTTGGCATTTCTCTAAGGAACAATTTATTTCAAGACACTGAACAAAAGAAACAAACAGGTTAGAGGAATATGGGAACTCTCAGACCAGACTTCGTTAAGATTAGCTTGGGAGTCAGCCACATTTAAATGCATCTTCCTCTTTGTTTTACTGTTAGAGTAACCCTCTGGCTACTAACAATAAAATTTGATAGAATAAGCTATTATTTATAGTCTCTATGTTTAAAGTCTCTTATCCAGTAACACTTTAATCCATGACAACATTCATGTTCACGCTAATGCAATGTTTGCTTTTTTTTAACATTAAGGTTTTAATAATCACATGATTTTATTTACTTCAATCTTCTTATCTATTTAAAATTTAAGATGTTGCATATTCTGCATTCCTTTCATTATCCAATTTCATAATTATCTTTTAAGATGGGACCTAATTTTACATAAATTATCATTCATTAATAATTAATGTTTTCTGCTCAGGTTCTAGATAATAAAAGAATTTTTTGTTCATATTCCAAATTAAATGATAGTAAAAGATTATATTAGAGTAAGAAAAAGCAATATTTATTGTCATGTTTTTCCTGTCTGAGAGCTATATACCATACCAATGGATGAGTTCAGTTCTTCATAGTTTTCTTTAAAGAATTATCAGAGGTGGCAAAAATTTTCAAGTTAATAATCTTCATAAAATAAAACATCCAGCATATATATATTAAAAAATTTAGTTAATGTAGCATGAATTCTGAAATTTGCATTTTTTGGGTGGAGAAGTTTTACAAGGTCTTCTCCCATTGTTCATCAGCCAAATACTTTGAGAACATATCTCTCATGGTCAGGATTTATAAAAGTGTTGAATGTACTGACATTCTGAAACTGTTTCTGTACTTGGAACATATTATCAATGCAGAAGTTCTAGTGCAATACCTGCCTCATGCATATATATGCTGGATGTGAGCAAAAAAGTGCTTTTCATGGCACAGAGGAATTCTCCCATTCACACTGCAGAGTAACTAATCAAACCAATAAAATTAGCTTCACTTACTGAAGGATTTATCTGTTCCTTTTAGATATATTCATACATACATAAAAATAAATGCCTTTTTCCCTTTTTCAACCAAAAACTTTTTGATTCCAACTTTTCAAGCATATTCATGCAGGATTTTTTTTTTGAGAAGCCGCTTAAATTTTAAGACTTCTAAAACTATTTCCATACTGTTTGATTGCAGCATTCCCCTCATTCTACTATAATAATCAGATTTTCTTTTATAAACAAGAAGCTCTGAGTGTACTATTTACACACTAGTGCACTTTAAGACTCATCCTACCATGCAGAATTGAATAAATCATGGTCTTCTGTACAAACCATGCTAAAAAGCTACTGCCCATCAGTAAAATGCAGACTCAGATATGTTCTTTGTCTGATTAACTCTTCTTCTTTATGGATGGTGAATTTAGGAAGTGCTCTAGCAACATGACCTATTATCCATTACCTCCACTCCCCAGTGTAAAAATCACATTTTACTTTGCCTATGATTAAACTGTTTTGTTTAATCTGCAATGTCATATGTCAGATTTCTAACAAAGGTGATCTAGAGTAGAAGAAGAAAATAGAGGATGAGGGAAGAAAATCTGAATTAGCATATTAAGGGAAATTCACAGGAAATTAAAACAAAATTAAATGAGAAAGAAAAGAGGACTCAACTCAGGCAGGCAAGACATGAAATTTGGAGAGGGGCTGTTGAAATAATTTAAATAGATAAGGCAAAGACCAGCAGGATTAGCCTCCCAAGGGTAAAACGAAGAGCTGTGAAAGGACACAAAGAAACACAGGATATTTAGAATAAAGTCTAAAGCTAAGAAAACAGTTGGACAGACTAGAAGAGCTGAGCTTTCACCAAGTGACAAGTGTCTAACAGTTGAAAAACACTCTTCCAGAACACATTTTCCTAAAGTGAATTCCACAATAACTGGGCAAACACCAGCAACACTTTCAATAAAATAATAATGCCCATGACCACTGGCTACCTGTACCAAACATCCTAGTCAAGCACACAGAGTTCTGTGCAGCACATCCTGAAGTGCCGTTTCTCACTGACCTGCATCAGGTTCCTGTAGTTAGTGAACTACAAGCTCCATAAGGCCAAAAGATGACTTTGGCCATGAATACTCAAGGTCTTAGCCCCATGAGTTGCTATCATGCAGCTGGTCAGTTGTGATGCAACTGACCAGCTGTATCAGGCCTAATGCATCTGACTGTTGATACCTCAAACATGATGGAATTGCTAGTTTATCATAGTTTTTTACAAAAGAAAAAGGAAATTTTATATATATATAATTACGTAAAAATATTTTAAGAAATCACACTGAAAGGACAAGAAATGGTAGAAGTAAGTTATGCATGCATTTTTTTCTTATTAAACCTGCCTCAGCCTGTCTATGTAACCTACTCTAAAGACAGTTCATGAATCTCTGTACAACAGAGCCTGCTAAATGTGAAGTTAAACAGAAAGGGAAATATATTCTGAATGGACTAGAGGACCACACAGGAAAAATGAATACATTTGTATGCAGGATAGTGCAATATTGACCTAGAGATGCAGACCTTTTGTACCACAGAGGTTTTCTGACAGTAGGAAAGTCTCTTAAATTGAACCTTATAAGAATGATCATCAAGCACATAACTTTCAGAGTAGCCACTTCATAGTTTGAGTTTTAACTGCACAAGCACCATATGCAGCTGCCCTGCTAGTCAGAGGAAATTGTGCTTTGCACTTTTAAATGGTTTGTGATGACAAATATTCAAAATCAGAATGCAGGTTTTAGGTGTTTTGAATCAGGCATCTAAAATTACCCAATGATGTTGACCCTAGTGTCTCAGGGCTTCACAAATCCATTTGTAAAGTGGAGTAATAATACCCTGTCATCAAACAAGGTTGCTTTAGAAAATAAATGCATTATACTTGCAAAACTCTGCTGTGAAATAAGTGAGGAAAAGAATTCTCTTTATAGAAACACCTACAAGCTGTGCGTCAAAGGCATAAGCTAACAGCTACAATGAGAAAATAAAATACTGAATAACAACTAAGAGCACCATCCCTCTCATACGATTAAAGTGGAGTGAATTTTATCTGAAGAACACCATGTGGTAACGTACAACATCCAGTGATACACACAATATGCCACAGTTCACGGGCAAGCTATCTGCAGACAAATGTGGGTACACGGACAAAGGACTGCCTGCAAAAGCCAGTTTGGACTTAATAGCACTTCTTAGCCAACTGTAGGCATTTATAATGCTCCTACAACTAGCTGAAATCTGGAAGAATTATAGCCACATTTGCATGACACTGAATCTCAGCTAAGAAGTCCCACTAAAACCAATCTCACTCTGTGTAGCTCTAGGCTGGGTATCATTGCTCCACACACGTAAATCTAAAGAGAACCATTATAGAGATTATTAGATGGCTCTGTTTATCCTGGCACAGATAACGTCATTTACAGATAACATTGGTGTTTGTTACCTCACCATGCTTTCAGTACTTCAGCATCTAAGAGATCCTAAATTTGCTCACCTCACTTTCTAGGACTCTTTGCCTAGATGTAAAATCTTTAGAAAGGAGAGAGAGAATTTTGACGTGGAGTGCAGAATATGACCTTGATCTCTGCAAGACAGCTTTTTTACTCATTAGCTGATCTTTCTCAAGACAATTGCATAATGAGAAGGATATCCCTTCTGTACCTTCTTTTTATATTTCTCCTAAATATGTTTATTCACACTTATGTTTTAACTAACAAAATCACGTCTCCAGGTTTTTTATAAACCAGTAAATCAGCCAGTCACTGCACTTTTCCTCACTCTTTCTGCTTTTTCATTACTTTAATTATCTTATTCCAGAGCAGTCCCATTGTAAAGCTTATGGGGCTTATTGAAGCACTTATGTGTGAAGTTCGTTTGTTTACAATACATTATAAAAAAGGCCCATCCACCAGAATCTAGCAACATCACCACACCAATTAAAAGGGTGTGAGCTAAAACTTCTCTCTTTACTGCCAGAAATCCCTAGTCACACCTTTTTTTTTTTTTTCACTGTCAACTAAATTATTTCTGAAAACATATCAGACATCCTCATCTTCAACTCTCTTTTCTGAAGTAGTTTATGTTCTTATCAGGTATTTCTGCATAGGCTTTTATTTTTTAATGAACTTATGTATAATCAGTCAAACCATCCAACAATTCTTTAGGATACTTGTCATTATTATGCTAAGTCTCAGTTCATAGAAAAGAATATACAACCCAAGCAGATGTCCATATTCTAAATAAAATATGTCTTCTTTATTTCACACTTTTCCTTTTTAATGTTGGATGGGATAATGGGTGACTTGCCCATAATCAGTTTCAGTCTAATCATACTTGCCATTGGTTCATCCTCAGGAACACCCACTTTTTTCCTAAACAACAACATCAGTTTCTCTCTTTTCAGACTACTTTGTCACTGTATCCTTCCATCTTACTATTTTCAGCTCAATAGGCAACGCTTCCTGATTTGTGTTCTTGTATTATTTTGCCTCACGTGATTCTTTTTATGGCTTAAACTGGTGGAGAGAGAGAAGGTGGTGGGGCAGAAGCAGGTGCAGAGATGTGGTGAGAAAGGGATGAATGGAAAGGTAAATTAATGAAGATAGAGTGATGGGGGAGAGAGAGGCAGAGAAGGGGGAAACAGGGGGAACATGTGGGCAGAGAAACCAAGAGAGGGATCAGTGAAAAGGGGAATAAAGAAATGGAGATATTAAAGAAAGACCTCTATGCTCCAAATTTATATATTTCAGTAATGTAATCTTTTAATGAACATATTTTTCTCTAACCAGTTCAGCTAGAAGTCATATGAATAGTAATTACTTCAGCAGATGAAAATTATTGCACAAATATAAAACTTCACCACAGACATGAATGGAATGATGACATTCATCTGAGAAAGGAACAGTTTTAAATCTTGTTCAGGGCCTAAACAAATGAAACCTACAGCCAATACATTCATAACTGCACAGTTCTGCTAAGTCTATAAAATTATAGTCAGAATACTCTGAGAAGTTCGAAGTCCTGTACTTCGAAACCCATGCCACAGAGAAAACTGCAGGTCCACTTCAAACAGTGCTAACACTTCTGAACCTACCATCACAGCACTCTAACACATTTCTTACTCATTCAAAATGTTGTCACACAAAAACAATTTAATTGAAAGGTGTGGTTCAGAAAGGTTTCAATATAGTACAAACAGAACACTCCCTTACTTTGCAACAAATTGCCTTTAGAATGCACTAAAGTATTTGACTTCCAAATTTTGAGTCCCTGGTAATTCCACTTTCCTATGTGAAACTTAAGAATCATTCTGAAGTGGGGGTTTTTCATGTTGACATTTAAGTATTTTGAACAGAAAAGAACAGAATGTGAAACTTAAAGCTGATGGATTATGATGGGAAGATTAAACTTAAAAGTAACCCTCTACCATCATTCTGTTTCTCAAGCATCACGCCCAACACTCCTTGTACATTTTGGATTTAAAATCTTTAATCTCTTTCAATATTTTTATGTAACTGTATAATCGTTGGTCTGGGGAGAAGTACATGCTGGGTAAACCAGTTACTACAGACCTCTTTTGGGATAAGAGCAGAGACTTGAACCGGAGTCTCCACATCAGAGGTGAATTACAGTGTTATCAGCTTAACTACTGTTACACTCCATGCCGTTTGTGTGGTCAGAAACTTAGACCACAGCAAGTATAAAAACTACTTTTCAACAAGAAAAGCTGGGTTTTTTTTAAATTGAAACTGTTTTTTGAAAAATTTATTTTAAAATATTATTCGCTTTAATTTTAATACTATCTGCTCTTCAGAGCTATGTGAAACATTCATGCACAACTACAGACATACAAACACCTCTATTTTCTTGAAAAAAAAAATATTGATTAGGAGGGAAGAGGACATGCACCTTCGACCTCATCATATTATTGACGCATGCCTCTAAGGAAAGGAACTTGGCTCTTTTCACTGAAGCATAGATCTATAAACCAGACACATAGCTACCTAACTGTGACTGAGCTCATTTCAAGATTTTTCAAGGTTACCTATATAGGCAAGACACAACTCAAATTTATTTGCAGAGTGTCTTCAGTATGTTTTCTCCCACTTGCATTATTTTCTGGAGGATGGTGATACCCAGTCCTGTCTCATTAGCATTGAAGTAACATCCCACAACAGGAAAAAAAAAAAGTGTGAAGATAAAGTGAGCAATTATTTACACTTAAGTTTTTAAGCTGTAGTGGAAAATACTGACCTATTGAGAAATTGATAGGCTAGCTCACTATTGATTAACAGTGAAACACATAAACACAACTTGATACTGTTTCAATTGGAAAAGAGAATCTAATGATCAAAGCACTAACAGAACTGGAGATGTGTAATATTTAGTGCAGTAACACTCAGCTACACAATATCATTAATGTGGTCACTGTATAGTTACAGAATGCATTGCTGTTAGCCAAAGGCATTTTCTTCATTTGGAATGTGAACTAATGCTTAGGTGTGCAAGTCTTCAGCTGTTATGTTAAAGATAAATGATCCCAGCTTTAGCCTGAGAATCCATTTGGAGGGATACAAGGCAAACTTCTCTTTGCATACTGTAATTGCTATATATGGTTACTGACCCCAAAATCTGCTCAAAAAACAATCACTTGAAAATTATGGAAAAAAATCAGGTACTGTATTACATACAGCCAACTCCAGCACAGCAGCACAATACCAAATTAAGAGACATATTACACTTCAAATGAGAAGTTAAAGTCAGGCTACTTTTTCCTTTCTGACAATTTTTAAGGTGGGTCACAAATCTCTAATCTTAGTCCCAGGTGTTTGTTACCAGGTTTCTAAGCATTTCCAAATCTAGCTAAAACTTCTTTGCATGATCCCCATGAAAACTAAACTTAAAATATCTTTAGAAAGAAAGTAATGCTTCATACATGAATCAAAAATGGTTTAAATGAAAAACAACTATTTTAATCATTCCTGTTATTGTCAGGTTCTGTATGCTTAGATGTATAATAATGTACCCTAATGGAGTTGAAGATGTTAGGCCGTGTGACTAAAATTGCAGAAGTATGCCCTGAGCAGCGCTGTCACAGCCAGGACAGCCTCCCTTGCTGCTCTGGTAGATTTGAAATAGTTCCTGACAACTCCCTACGTGAGTGTCAATACAACTGCTTTGAAAGGTAACATCTGCCTTATAGTTAGAGCGAAAAGAAAGCCATCCTTTGCTGAGTTCTGTATGCTTTATCCAAGGCTCATCTGATGCCCAGTAAGTTTGGTCGTGCAATACTGTGAAATTAACCTGGTACATAGATTGCTTTATATGGAGCAGAGAAAGAAAAACCCTAAAGACCCAACTTTTCAGGGATACAATGAATTGTCAGTTTTACCAAAAGGCTCATTTTCATGGGGAAAAATCTCAGCTGTATTCTGGACTTTTCCAAGAATCCCAGAAGACTACAATAATGCATGCTGCATGACAGTTACTGGTGATACAGCACCTCACAAGTTAAATGAAACTTATCTACAGAGATGCATATTATGAGCTGACCTTCTTCAATAATTGCTCTTGATTCTTCTTTAGGAAACGTGACACTCAGAAATGGTGACATCTTGTGTAATTTAATAAAGCCATATTTTCAAAGGAGATTTGGGTAATTAGCTACTATGAAGATTAGCCAAAGTAGTAAACTTTCAAAAAAAGAAGTCCAGACATTCTGGCTCTATCCTTTGAAAAAGTTGAGCATGAGAAAACAGGCCTCAGTAATCCTGAGAGTTTTTTTTAAGCCAAGAACATATTTTAACAGAAATACCACAAAAGGACTGAGTTCCTTCCTTCTGCCATTTTTCAGAAATAGTGGGTTTGGTTTTGGCATTTTCTCAAGTAGCTAGGCAAATTCATCCACATGTGCTACAGGTCTCCTGGGCAAAGACCAGACAACATCCAACCACCTGCATGTATTTTCTTGTCACTCTCTAAATAAATTTATTTGCCACTTCAAAAGTTTTCATCAGTCTTTGAGGAAGGTTCTGAAAATAGACCTCTACTATTTTGTCCAGGAAATTACTATGCCCTACTTTGTAAATCAGTCCTGTATCCCTGATTTTATATTTTTGATCAGTACTCTGTCTGTTCTTTCAAACTATCCAATGAATTCTGCTTTATGTTTAATTTTTCCATGCCATTTCCAGCCTAGTGCCTTCTGCATTCACCAAAGTCATTAACCTAGATATTTTAATTTTTTTTCATATGGACTCCCTGGCCTTGAGGTGAATATCTGCAGCAAGGTTCTCTTTTTCAAGGCTGGCACAAGCAGCCTCAGGATTCTTCACATCCTTTCTTCCCCCTTTCAGGCTGGGCATCACAATAATAGTGGGAAAGGAAGGGATGATGATGAGAAAAAATCCTATGAAAACAATATTTAGTTACTGAGGGAAGGGAAAGAAATCTCTTCGTCTCTTACCACCATCATAATTAGCAGATTTATTCCCTGGAGATTATCTACTGAAATAGGCAGCCTAACAAGGAGGATGCTCCCTTGGCATTTTAAAAAGGAGACACTTCTAAACAAGTGCTTTTCTCAAAACTCAGTCTGTGTCCTGTTACAACCAGTTGAACTTTAAAGCAAAAGAATGAGCGCAAACATTGCAACAGTTCATGTCATAGCAAAGACTATTCAGGCACTGGAGGCAGATGACAAGATTCCTGCTACTTTTACTCCTTTTATACTATTTATGTCTGTGTAACTCTCTCGTGCTTGAATGACAGAAAATAGATGCTCAGTGCTGAAGCTCCTCTCTTTTTTTGGTTAAGCAGTAGCAACACAGTAAGTACCATGGACCAAGAACAACTTCTCTTCTGATGTAACTCATTAGTTCTGGTCCGCAGTTTAAGTGAGAAAATGATACAAATCCCATTTATGCCTCAAACTATCTTTCTAGGGCATAAGAGGAAACATTCCATCACTGGGAAATGACCTTGCAGTTTCCCTCAAGAGAAGAGAGGAAAATGACATCTTTCCCCTACACACAGCTCTTTCATTTCATCTTCACACTTGACTTTCAACAATTAAAGTTTGATTTTTCTTGCCTCACTTTTGCTGTTTCAGGTAATATAATGGGAATCGTGTGCAAATGAGTATCACTAGTCACTGAAAAGGAAATTAAAAAGGAGAAAACCATCCTCCAGTATCTTAAATTCTACATGATGTCTCATAAACATATTAGATACACATCAGGAGTTGTAGTTTTTTCTAAATTATTAGAGGGGTCTCAAATTTCTTTGTGTTCTGTTCACCACCATATGGGTAGTCCATATTTACAATCTCAAAAGAAATACATTTTTCTCTGGAAAAAATATATTTCTATGGAAATATATACATAACTATATACAAAAGGAGTGTATTAATAAGTGTTGAGAGTGCAAAGGCAAGGATTAAAGTTCTGATGCTCAGTCACCCTACTAAAACATAAGTATTAATAATAGTCTTAATCACATGATTGCCTTTTATTGTGCAATGAATGATCTTGGAACAGTTGAAGGCCTATCCCTTAGAATGGGGATAATCGAATAAAAACTTTTCTTTTTGAAAATCAAAGGTATTAAAAGGTGCATTGGTATTTATTAAATCAATTAAATAAGGTAAGAACAGGAACAGCAGTTTAATGCTGCACCACAGAACTGCATTGTATCCATGTCTGTTCTCCAGAAACAAGCCTCTGAGTATCTGAACAGATCTTTATACATTTGAACACATAAATGCTACTTAATTTACAGAGAATGTTCTTCACATAATACTTCATTAAGATGTGAAACCCTTGCTGTGAGATGTCATGAATGCTAAAAATTCGCATTGCTTCAAAGACCAATTGAACAAATGCACAGAAGAAAAAAATCCATTGGAGCTATTTAATACAAAGACAATACATCTGTTGTAGAAAGCTGCTGTAAATTGCTAAAAGCTGTGAGAGTACACTGGAGAAACTGTTACACACTACGTGTTTGCTTTGCCACTATATTCTTCTAAGAACAGGCTCTTGACTCACAGTCAAAACTGGAGAAGAGTACTTTGCTAGACAGACATTCATTCTGACCATGAAGAGCCACTCCTATAATTTTGTACTGACAATATTAATCCTGTGAAAAATGTGCTCTTTGAAGTCACCAGATGGAAACACCAATTCAACACATACTTCTCACCATAATCTCAGAGTGCTTCAGTCAGCATTTTTAAGCACAGATATTAAAACCCTACCCAGTCACTAAAGTACAGGGACAGTAAACTCATTAATGCTGTGAAGCAGTCAGATACCATAGTGACAAACATCCAAAAAAAACCCAAAAGGCCCAGGAAAAATTAACCATTCTTTTTCTAGAGAAGATATCATTCATAAAAAAAGCAAACTAAAACTCCTGAAATGCCACCCTGTAGTGTCATCTTGGCAAAACTTGACTAGATGATTTATCATAACCATTTCTACCACTTAAACTAATGTCATGATTGGTGGCCCTTTATTAACCACTATTATAGGAATTTATTTTAGCACTAAAAGAAAATGAGACCATTTGCAAATGCATTTCACAAATATAGCAAAGAAATATGAAAATGTCAGGCTTTGAATGAAAACTATATTTCAGTACACATACATTTTCTTTCTGCTGAATGAATTTCTCTTTATTCTGCCCTGTTCCTCATAGCTCATCTCCTAAACTTCTCTCACTGTTCTCAGCGCTCCTAACTGCCATGGTCAGTCTCAGTTCTTATTCCTAATCTCAATTCTTCTAGCCATTTCCTTTACCAGTCATTTTGCTTCAGAGTTTAACATATAGCCTGCTTGCAAACCACCCCAAATACCTTGATTCAGGTCTCCTCCTGTCTTCTACCCCCATCTCCTCACCCAGAACATATGCTTATTCCATACCTTTAGAGGCTTTATTTTCTGCTTATGACAAGATGCCTCTCCCTCTGCAATCAAGACTTGCATAGTCTACACGAAAGTAGGAATATAGGGGATAGATTTTACTGTTGTGACAGGCAAACAACAGATTTGTAACGTGTACATATACTACATGCCGTATGCTTTATTTCCACAAATGATTTATTTGGTTCTTTGAAGCATTACTTGTGCAGATTATGTGAGAATATCCCTGGCAGATCTACCACTTGGTTATGCAAGAGACTGCTCTGCAATAAATGTGCACAAAACAGGAAGCAGGGTGATTGCAAATCACTTATGAGCATATTTTGACAAATTAACTATCCAGATGACAAGAAGGACATGAAAGTGCATAAATAATTACTTGAGAAAGCTGAAAACTAAAAATAAGTGCAAATTATGTTTTTAAGAAACCTTACCAATGACTTAATTGAGATTCTGGGGTCAAACTGCTAATATGAATATGCTGGGGATGTTAATTTGCAAAAAATAACTTAGAGATTCACTGTTCATATGGAATGACATCTAAAAATAGAAAACAATGACCCTAACAAGTCAGTAAGTAAACATTGAAGACATTAAACTCAGGAGTTAATTTTCAGAATACCAGTAAAAACTACACTGGAAAGTATTATCATGAAAGTTTAAAATTCAAGCAATATGCAGTGCTGAAGAAAGAAAATTTAAGCCATATACAGAAAATACCTAGTCCTAAGGACAGTCCCAATTCTGATTTATAAAACTTTTCTTTTTTCTTATTTTCTCTAAAAGGCATCTATCACTTGGACACGTCTCATACTGTGACAGCGTGAATATTTAACAACTCAGCCTATTTCAGCACTTGTCCAGGCTATGAAGGATTAGGAGAAAATCCACATACCAATCACACCATTCTGACAGGAGAAAGAAGTTATCAAAGACTAAGTGCAATATTTGTGGTTTTGTAATGACTAACATGCCAGAAAAAGTTGCACAACCCAAAAAACTGTCCAACTCCAGCAAAAGAACCTGTGGTGGTGTAAGAGGCTATTCACTCCCCTATACAATGTTTTTGCCTGAATTTCATGAGACGCCAATGAGCCCATTTCTCCAGCCCATCCAGGCCCCTCCTTACAGCAATTCTTCATATGAATGTTTCTGCTGCAGTTTGGTGTCATCTACAAATCTGCTATATGCAAAATATTCCAATCAATACTGGTCCTTGAATCCTGAGGAAACCCTCTAGTAGATCGCAGTAGCTGGATTTTGTACTGTCAATCACACCCTCTCACAATCCAGCCAAATTTCAACCCATCTTAACATGCTCTAATTCAGTCCATGGCTCATCATAAGCTTAGTAAATCCATGTTGACTATTATCAGTTGTGTTCTCACCCTTTGTGAGAGCAGAAATTACATGCATGAGAATATGCTCTGGAACTTTCTCTAGGACTTAGGATAGACTGATGAGCCAGGTGACCTCAGAACCTTCCTTGTGCTCTTTCAGAACATGGGCAGGACTGCTGTTATCTTATTGTAAAACTTCCATACCTTCTTGGAGATGTCTCATGGGCACTCCTCACAGCACTGACTCCATCTCCCACACAGCCCAACCAACAAACTGCAGCTCTCTTCTTGAGCAGCTAACCCACTCTTTTATAGCATTCATCCTTACTGGACACAGCTGTGGCCTATTAAGGGCAGGCCTGTTCCTAATCTTTGGTAATTAGTACAGCTGCAACTGCTCAGGGGTGAGATTGCCTTCTGCACTATCTTTATCTTCTTACATATATCCCCCCCACACATGACATTTTCCTTTTCAGTCATCAGAAACTTCCCATGTTTGACACAATCCTCCAAGAATTAACAGTGGCCTCACAGTAATATGGGTTCCTCAAATATAAATGTTCCCCTGATCTTCCTCTACTGTGGGGACTGTTTCAAAAGCTGGCAAGTCAAACTTTATAGCCGACCAACCAAAGCAGAAAAGACAATGAGTCATTGCCTTGTCCATGAGCTTTGTTACTCGGTCATCTGCCCCACCAAGCACTGAGTCCATATTTTCTTTTGATGTCAACGTATTTGCTTTTGCCTTTCCTATCTTCCTATGTTCCAACTCCAGCTCATGTTTTCTAATTTGTTTCTTGTACATTTGGAGCATTTTCAATAAATCTCATGTGATACAACATCACACATTTGAAGCAATTTTCATGTCTCTCTAACTTCAACCATCCAGAATTCTGCACCTTGGCCAGCTAATCTACAGATTATCGATCAGTACCTACTTTCTACTGCTTCTGAATTAACCCAAACCAGCTATACAACACAGAAGGAAAGAAATTCCACCCAAATTTAACTTCAACCTACCTATATATAATTCTTAATATATTCTACATATACTTTCAATTACAATTGTTTTCCTGTTCTTCAACATTTACCTACAAAAATATTTAAATAAGGGATATGTTTCATCTTGAAATAAAATCACTCAATATCTACTTTGGCGTGAGCTCAGTCACTCTCTATGCCCCCTTACTGAACAGATCTCCATTGCCTGTAATAGGAACTTAGACACCTAGCACCGACATCAACACCTACAAAAACATAGCTGCCACTGGCTGTTTTAAGGAGGAACTAAATTGCACTCAAGATGTCATTTTGAACATTTTTTCTTGCTTTAGAAAATGTATGTGCAATACATAGGAAACAGTGTAAAATGATTATAATAAAAGTATAACCTTGTGGAATTAAATCTCACAGAACCTTTCTCGCAGTAGATACCTGTACATTATTAGAAATTCATAGATATTAAGTGAGGTGCAGGAAAAAAAAAAAAAAAGGCCTAGACCTGTAAGCACTCCTTAGCAGCTCATCCAGGAATACTCATACAAACAGAAATTGAGGCAAATAAAAAAATCTACCTGTAGAGTTTTGGAAACATGGCTGTGTCCTGGATCCCTACTGCAGTGACTGTGAAAACACCTGCCCTAAAAGCATCTGTATTTGTTCTTCATGACATTTCCAACCTTCACAAGGTTGCAGACCTTTCAGATTACATAATTCTTCATTCCCTTTTGCTTATTTCCCCTTTTAGTTCTACTATAACATTACTACTTAAAAACAGTAATGTCATGTCAATGTCAAAAATTTACAAAGCGGCATTAATTCTACTGAATTACCAAACCTCTAAAATTATAAATGGGGAAATATACAGGAGGGGTGATCACAATGGGTTTATAGGGTCCTCTGTGGAATTAGACACTAGCCATCTAGTGGCTAAGGATTCTACATGAATTCTAAAGGTATTGTTTTAAGTTACAGACACTCCAATCTTCTGAAGGTTGTTCCTTACCTTCTCCTTTTGACATGTTTGTCAAACTTCCCTTACTAGTCTGCCTGGTTCCATCATTAACTCCATCAGTCCTCCCAGTACAGTTACCATATCTTGCTCCTATCTATGGGCAGATAAAATTGCCTTGTAGATTTTACACTAGAACTACAGTTCTTGCTGGTCATTTTTTGCATTTGCTCTAACACTTAAGAAAATTAATAGACCATACACTTCACCAATACTCAGAAAACTGTTTTTGGAGTAAGGAGATGTGAGAAGTTTATCCATGGAGTTTAACTACAGAGCTTAAATCTGGGATCATACTGAACTCCTAGGGAAGATTTATCACACAGACTTTGTGAATTGCCTTCCTCTTAACCATCTATCTATAACCTGGATAGTTATATTGCTACCTTTACATATTGTAAATATTTCAAACTAAAGAAGAAATCTAAGGAGTTCAATAGATAAAATGTTGTCTGAACTTTGATTGAAAGCATTTATCAAAAAGAAGAATAAAAATAAATCTAAAAAGTGTAGAAGATAACAAAATAAAGGCTAAGAGAAGCTCACACATTTGCAAGGAAAAGCAGAGTCAATGCAGAAATCAACTATCACTAATACTAAAAAGCATAAACTAACTGTTGTCCTGATTATTAGCTTGCATTCCATACTGAAAGGCAAAAAGAAGAAAGATTAAATATGTCCTCAAAAGAATTAGATTAACTTCTCTAACAGGATAAAGAAGGTAAGTGGGAAATCTAGGAGTGCTGGTCTCTGCTTAGGACATCAGTACAAACCTCTTCATTAGTTAAAAGTAGTACAAGTAAAATTAGAAATAAATACAGAGTTACTGGATGCCGTATTGAACTATGTAATAAATACTTTCCATTTTATTATCTGTGCTGATTGTCCGAAATAAATACCTTGGATATGTGAGCCCAGAACTCTGGAACTGCAAGCTTCACATAATACTATCTCGTTAAGTTCCGCTTACTTTAAACAATGCTAGCTGTAATGATAAACAGAAATAGATCCCTTATTCTTGTTAAGTTGATCCATTTGTTATTCAAATTATAACATGAAAAAACTTTAAAACTGTTAACTAAAGCTTCATAAAGTATTTCAACATTTTAAATACTTCCTGCTCTACAAGACCTACCCAGTGTGATCTGTTTTCGCAAAGGAAGCTGAATGAATCAGAGGGCTCTGCACAAGGACAGAGGAGGATCTGTGTGGTTTTCAGCACACACTGAGGCCATCAGGCTAAACTGTGGCTTTGCTGCAAGGAAGACACTGCTCTGAGAAACAGATGAGGAAACAGATTGCAACTCCCAGACTGACAATCTGCTTGCCGTGTTTCTTACACTTTGGAGGAGAAATAACTTGGGCCAGGCCTACACATGGTGTAGCAGCGCTAAGTAAGGCTGAGCAAAGAACGAAACCATTCCCTGCCAGTGCCAAGTGTGGAAGGGGAAAGAACCAGCTCCAGGCAGGCTGCTCCACCCTCTCATGCTGTGTAATGGCAGCAGCCAACAAAGAGCAAAAAAGGGCCAATTCAACCTTCCCTACTACTCTGTGCCAGTTCATATTAATTAATATTCAATCCCACAGTCCCGTTAAAAAACCAAAGCTCTTTTAACATGTTCAGTTTAAAAAGACTAAAAATTAACATATAACAAAAAACTATCCCTTCCTGCTAGTAACATGGAAGAAATCGGCATGTGCATGGCTACATGTGGCAAAATGAGGTAAGGTTTCTGATATACATTAAAACCTCCAAAGTTATTTTTCCTAAAAATTCTTTGAAAGAAATGAAGGCTGTCTCTATCCAACAATGAAAAACTGCTGGTCAATTAAAACATGTATACAGAGATAATCAAATTAAGAAAATTAAAAATATCAGGTTTGTTAGAAACACTTTACTCTTCCTGTGAGTTAAATCCTTTAATATGCATTTAAGAATTTGGGATACAGAAATTAAATGATACATTCTAGAGAGACTGTGGGATTTTACTGTCAAGCTTTTGTGTTTACACTGGAATAATATAAAAGCCAGTGAAATCACATAAAAATACATGAAAATTCTATTTGCAATCTCGAAAAAAATCCATAACTCTAAACTTCAAAAATTTTTTTTTAGTATGAAACATATTTAATATACTAATTTATGACAATTCCAGTGGAATCCACAAAGAAACAGAAAAAATAAATTTAGACTTAGGACTTTTATAAACTTTGTATGTTTTATGAGGTATCTCAACATAGTAAAAGAAGACACTCTAGCCCTGCACTAATGTTTTGGGTTAGAGACCATAGGCAAAACATGTAACACAGCTTTAGATGTCCTAGTGTATCGCACTGGGAATTTAGATGTATCTCCAGAGTTCCTGGTTCTTTGTCAAAGTCCATCATTCCATTCAGAAAACACCTGGGCACCTAAAGTACCAGTAAGTATCCAAGTTTAAGCAACTAAATTACATCAGGTGTTTGCTTAGGTTACTTGCTCTAGTATGTTGCAATGCTTTATGCTGATCTTTGCACCTGAGGAATTCACCCTCACTATACTGAGCCACAATCTTTATTATAAAGAGCAAACTATGGATATTGAGGCAGGGGGCACAAACTGACCCAGAAAAGCCTTCCAAAGCTGCTCCTAAGCTGAAATGAGTTACAGAGTCCATACAGTCAAACATCACTGATTTGTTGTCACTGTTTTAGATAAACCAATCTGGCCATGAGGTATTATGTAGTAAGTATTACAGATATCTGGGTGCATATGAGGTCTTAATTAAGCATACATCATTTTTATGTACTTTGCACATACTCTAAGCACGTGTTTAAATTCTCGCAGGAATTCCTTCATACATTTATATGTGTCCTTAAAGAGCCTTCCAGAACAGAGCTGTTTTCTTGAATTGTTGTCATAATTTAATGACTTAGGAGTTAGAAGTCAGGCCTTTAAAATTTATATAATTTAGTCTGCAATTAGCATCAACAAATAGGTCCAACTATAGAATACCCATACAAAAGTTTGCCCTACTTTCCCCCCAAGTACCATAAAGCACATTAATTGTTAAGAAAAAAAGCAGTTATACAAATGTAAATAGGACATCAGAGCTCAGGTAGTTTGTTCATTGGTTCAGATAACAATCAATGTGTGTTTTTTAATTTATGAATATTAAATTTAATTCACGGGGCACATAATTACTGTAAAGCCAATTTTGGCCAAAAGTCATGTCCATCCATAGAGCGTTCAGCCACATAAACTGAGTAGTCTTCAGCACTTGGAAGAAATCTAAAGGGACAATGTAGTCCTACTACCTAGACCAACACATCAGGCACAGTATTAGTCTATATGCATGGTGAAAGAGCTGGACTTTTCCAACCCAACACTAGAAATAGCACTGCCAAAAGGAGAAAGAAAGAGCAACATGGACCTTTCTCACCACAGTGGGATACGTACAGTCTTGGGGCACCATTTTAGAAACTGAGCAATAATTATGATCAACAAAACAGCAGGAGTTATTGTCAAAATGACTCCTAAAAATTAAATAAAATTAAGAAAATTATGCCCCTATATTTTTCTCTGTTGCTTTTTTTAAATCAACTTTCAAAAGTTTTTATTCTAATAAACTGTATGCAAAGATACCAATATAGCTCTACTAGTAAACTTCTTCAGGTTTTCTATTTTAAAAAATCTTTGAATTCCCCTCAAATTCAAACTTTTATAGTGTAGAAGTATGGCTCTTCTACAGCTTTGCTACTATCCGTAAGTGTTGATTTCCCAAACAGGATCAGGATGTTCATATGACTCTCACATTGTTTCCATGTTTGCTGTACCAAGATAGATCCAACCTTAATCTTGCATGGCGTTCTGGACTTAATCCATAATTAATGGCATCAGTTAGATCATGGAACATTTCCAAAAAAAAAAAAAGAAAAAAAGCTATGTCAAAATACTCGTCACACACATATAATTCTTTCATAAAAAACATTTACTAAAATGCAAA
>NW_005054331.1:5639198-5641479 GCF_000277835.1 Geospiza fortis
ATATTTAAGCACCATGAATGATGCTTACTGAATTCTTTCTAAACTAGAAATATTTCATCATACATCTGGATGCAGCATACAGCTGAAAGTTCACTCTTAATTTTTGAAGCTGTGTTTACCGAAAGCCATAGACATTCTTGTTGACATTAGTAAGAAATGCCATAAATTAAACAGTATATGTTTTACTCTGCTTTGCTTCTCTTCAAGCTAAGTGCACTTTCAGGAAAAGAAAAAAAGCCAGTTGACTTCACAGCCTAAAATTCTTCAATCCTGAGTAACAAACAAGGGCTGTGATGGCCCATCTGTATATACAAAACACACGGTTCACGTGTTCTGTGTACACAACATACAACAGTGCTGTTTAATAAAGGGAGGCAAGCACAAGCAAATGCACCCTCTCTGGATATACAGAACTCATGATATACAACATGAAATTAACAGTGCAAGAATACAGCACAGGCACTAGCCCTGGTGAAAGCCACTGCACAAACCATGTGTTAGAACTAGATTATAAATGGCCAGTCATTGTACTCAAGTGAACTTACTTCTGTACTTAGAAAAGTGGGTATCATATTTCAAATTCAACTGACTAGCTGGCACACTTCTTCCTAAGCAGCCTATTAGAGTACGGTACAAAAAGCAATCACATGGTGCGTTTTGATTTTGGTCAATGGGCTAGTAATTCAACAGTGGTGCAATAGCTAATTGAACAGGGGCACCACAGAACTTTGGTAAACTATGAATACCTGAACTGTTGGTGTTTACAGCACTAAACCTAGCTTTAAAATAGCAAGATTTTATAAAAGAGTTTAAACAGTAAAATTTAGAGAGTTAACAATAAATTCTCCCTGATAGGGAACTTGGAAATAATATAAATATCTTGACAAGAAGGCACTGGCAAGAGAAGCACAAATATATTTTAATTTAATCAATTTCCATTGTGCTAGGCCTTTTCTTTCTTTAAGGAACAAAAAAACCCAAACCAAACCCCAAATTTATTCAAGCTCTAGGTCAACAGTGTTTCACTTCATTTTTTCTTCTTTTGCTATGCCTAGTTTAGTGTTGAACACCAGGACTGGACTGTGTGCTGCAGACCTTCTCTGCTCTGAATACAGTCAGATGCCATAAATGACTGTGACAATGCTCTGACTTAAGAGCATGATGAAACTTAGGATCAAAGCTATGCTGGAGATGGCAGGAGATACAACTAATGACTGAAGTTAAGCCCTATCACCCAACATGGCCAGTAACCCAGTTTCACTCCACTAAATCCAGGTACCTTGAAAGTAATGCTGCTCTTACCTAACCTGCTCCCTAAGTTTTACACCTCCTCTGCCTCGATGATCTCCCACAAAAAAAGATTTCCTTTCTTTGTTTTGCAGGCTTATTACGATGGCATGCCTAATTTCCTCTGCAAGCAAGGGTAGAAGCTATGGGTGAGGGTATGGGGTGAAGCTGTCTTTTTACACAGAATTTCACGATGCAATGCCTTGTCTGTGATAAACACTTCCATCTGTGATTTAAGTAGCAATTGGAAGATGGAAATATCAAAGCAAGGGTAATTAATACATTGTATGTATTAGCCCAGCAACCAAAACATAAGTTCTGCACCACAGCTAGTAACAGAATGAACAAGGACCCTGCAGACGCATTGAAGGTAGGAAATTCAGTACCACTACATTAATAAAATGACTGCCTGTGACTTTAAACCCTGGCATGCTTGTACTTGGCGAGAGAGTGAACGATTTATTGTTACTATGAAGGATGTGGGAATGGAAATGAAGATGAGAGGGGCGATGATAATAATGATAGGGAAGAACAGGTTAATATCCCCAGCATTTGATGGGGAACGATGTCCCTACCTCAATAAGCTGGATAAGGGAATAGCTCCAGATCCACTGCCCAGGATCCCTCCTTTCCTCCCAGAGAGGAGTTTCTCCACCAGAGCCACATTCCCAGTGCGAGCGGCTTCCAGCAGTTCCTGGTCCTTGCCCATGGTCGGGAACCAAGCAGCCCCCCACGGGAGAGCTGCACCCCGGGCCACTGCGGCCCCCTCCCTCCACAGAACGGTCTCCCCTCCCCAGACCCTGCCTCAGAGCAGAGCACAGCAGAGATTCCTGCAGTCCCTTCCAGACCAGCAGGAGCAGCAGCAGGAGGGAGGAGGAGAATCACCTCCTCCTAGTTTCACTGGATCATTTCTGGGTGGAGTGTGGAAGGGGGGAGGGAGGGAGAGAGGGAGGAGGAGGCAAATAAAGAACCTCCCCCCACTCCCATGCACACA
>NW_005054331.1:5642084-5683696 GCF_000277835.1 Geospiza fortis
CGAGAGCCCCGCACGAACAGCGCCGGCTCCGCTGCGCTAAGCGGTGCGGGCAGACAGAAAACGCGGGCCCCGCGGGGATCAGAAGCGAATCGGGCAGGCGGGACTGCCGGCATCTGCCGCACGCCAGGGTCGCGGCTTCTCAGTGTTTCCAAGGATAAGAAACACTGAGTATAGGTAGAACTGAATATAATAATATAACTGAATATAACGATATATTTGGTATCAAGTCCCGTCAGCCCTTCTGGAGCTCCCAGTTCTGTTAGAGAGACCTTTTAAATTGTGTGACTTTTCCGGGCACCGAAATGAATCATTCCTCATGGATTTTGGGTTCTTTCAAGCCATGCTGAAAATTCTCAGTGCTGGCCAACTCATAGGCACATCCTTGACAAATGCACCGTTTGATATTGTGCATGTGTGAGAACTAAATTATAGCCCCGTACTCCTGTTTTACTTTAATAATTGGAGTAGGTAGGACCATAAGCAAATAAGTTATGATCTCTCACCCTTCCCTGGGTGAGAGATCAGTGGGATCAGTGGCAGTCTCCCATGTCTTCCCACTCTCCTCTTGTGTTCACAAGAAGCAATGGAAGCAGTGGCAAAATAACGTTGTGTTAGGCAGAATTCTAATGTTATGATGTTATGTTTTTGGAGAGTGTTTATTACACCAAACTTATGGTACATTTAAGGCAGTGGAAAGATCCTTGTTCATTTCACAAATGATTTGTTTTAGTCCCTGACAGTAACAGTTCTACAGATGTTGTGTTTCTGTTACCTAATTAAGCAATTTTTATATCTTAAAAATTGGTAGAAATTTCATTGTGGGGTCTGATTTTCTCTTAGAAAAGAAAAAAAGCAATCCTTATGGAGACCTGTAATTTCAATAAAGTCATCCACAGAAACAAAACAGTATATTTTAGCTAGAAAATGTAATTTACATAGTTTGTTATTTTCAGGATGTAAAATGATGTCTTGTCCAATATTGTCAGCAGGACACAGAACTGAACGCATGCATAAAATTAATAAGGGCTCTAACTACAGCTTTTCTTATTGAAAGTCTGATATAAATAGCAATTTTAAGGCCTGATTCTGTGATCACAAGTGTTTCAATGTGGTTTGAATATATAAATGTGTAATCACATGAATTAGGATTTATAGTTTAAGTCCTTGGCCACAGCTGTCACAGCCATTCAAACCCAGACTAAAAAGTTGTATCTTGTTGGCACCCACTTGAGCATTAACTAGTTCCAAAGAAGTTAGCCATAAACTAAGAGCACCCCTGCATTCTGAATTCATGTTAAAGTTGCCATAATTTCCCTGTATTCCTTCCTTTCTTTTGATTTTGCAGGCAGTCACATGCGTTGCCTGATAAACACCTTCTCACATGTATCCTCTGCATGCTCTGCATAAAGAGATTCCTTCCTGTTTGCTGAGAGCCTCGGAAGAGGTGCCAGTACTTGGTGAGGAGCTAATTGTTAAGGTAGGAGTGTGTGCATAAACCTGCACATTTGTGAAAAATTAGATTAGAAGCAGATGCTAAGGAAAATCTCAGGTTTTCAAGAATTTGTATTGTTTATGTGGTTGGATCAGCAGATGGCAAATATGACTCAGTATAAACGTTACATAATTCTTCTAGGGAAAATAAAATCTCAAGACTGTGCTCTAATTGAAATGATCGTCCAGAAAGCTGTTGAAGAACAGTAAGGAGAATCAGCATAGAAATATCAATGGAGCAGATGCATGCAGTAGCCAGCAAATTCAGAAAGATTTTATGAATGTAGAAAGGCTCAAAACCCCAGTAAACCCATAGCCTAGTGTCAAAGAAAACCTGTGAAGGCCAAATAGAAGATTTAGTTTCATTAACAAATACGGCAGAACAGAGTAATTCCATCAATTTGAAAAGTGAAAAGGAATGTAAGCAGCGCTGTTTAATGGAAGGGTTAAACGTGGATAAATTCTAAGGGCTACTGAAGCAAAGAATTGAGAACATGGGCTGGTCTGTTTTCAGAGATGAAATCGACAGTGGGCTGTAGTAAGGAAAACAGAGTATCTAGACCGAGTTGAATGTAAATGGCCAAACCCATTCATTAGATTAAGTGGACTCCTTTGTGTTTTTAAATGTCTTACTTTTTTTGCTCCTGGTAATATCAGGACGAGACTGTGGAGTGTTAAAAGATGTATGTATGATAAATAGGTGAATTAGACACAGAATGTAGATACATAGGTGTATAATTTGTAGTAGTTACAGATGAGAAAAGTAATACATAAAACAGCAAAGAGATCCTTCAAAATGTTGTATATTTTTTGAGCAGTGATGTTCCATATGACAGCATAATTTTGATTCTAAGGTTTTAGTATTTGTAAAGACATTTTAAGTTATGACCACTGCAGCTGTCAGTGTCTAAGTGGAATCACACTTTCAATCTCAAAATTTCTCTCAACACAACATATGCTTTACCTTCTGTTTTCTTCCATTTTCTAAAATACCAGAGAGAGCACTTAGCCTACCTAGAAATTCTTTCACTGGTTTGTCATTTGAAAGGACTAGAAGTGACTGTAAAAAGCAGGGAGTTTCCTTAATGTTTTTACAATGCAACTATCATTCAGCTTTGTTCTCATATCAGGGTGACAACTTCTTCATTTCTTCCTCCTGCAGCCTCCCTGAATTAAAGGCAAATTAAATGGGTGCTTTCTAACATTCCATGACTTTTCCCTCTTTATTTCCAAGCAGATGCGTGGAAGAGAGTATGAAAAACTGAGTTGTAGGTATTGAAGAAAAAACAAATCCATGATATTAAAAAATAGTTGTGTAGAATAGCAAACATATTGACATCATATTTCAGGACTATGTGTTATCAGTTCTCTCACGTAAAGATACAGGGAAGGCCTAAGATCCCGATTACAAATTCTGAGGGGTATTCTGAAACAGAGCACAAAATGCTAGAATAAACCATCAGCTCTTTTTGACAGCAGAAAGTAAATTAGCATTAAACAGGCCTGATTATTATTCTAATTTTTGTGAAGGCTGCCCAAGAGAAAGCAGTATTCTTCATGCATCTGCGTAGCAAGTGTTTTTCAGTCTTGATATTGTCTTTTGCTCTTTAGAGTGTATATCTATAGCATAAAAAAGAAACTGAGTTTCAAGCCATGAGCTCTTGAGGCCAGGTGTGAATGCCATCATGTCCTGGTTGCCTGCCAAGGTGGAACCTGGATGCAGGTCAGCCCTCCTCAGGGATAGGCTCAGCAGGTAGATGGCACAGTGGACATGGCCTCGGTTTGGAAAACTGGGACACACCATAATACTCACATGATGCTTAGTTTAGCTCTCACCACTGAAATATGCAAAAGGGCTTGCATCCTCCCCCACTGTAAAAGAAAATTATAGAAACTGAAGGTACTAAAACTAACTCATGAGGGATATAAAAACACCAAGAGTTCTGTGGTCTTAAAAAACTGCACAGATTCTTGGATTCACCCAATTAAGTAGAAGCTGAAGTAACATGTGAGGAAAAAGTCACTTTTGACACCCACAACAATCCTGTCTCTGACCAAACAATTCTGACTAGACTCCATTTTCTATAAACACTTACTTCCTTGCCTACTGGAAATTTGCATGGGAAAAGAATGGAAAACCGGTCCCTTGGTGGTGTTACACAGCAGCAAGGCACTGTCTCAGCATTTGCAGTGATCTCATGGCATCATCTTTATGGGGCTCTGAACACGTTAAAGAAGAGAAAGAAATTAAACTGTGATCCTGTCTCACAGCCACAAACCTACAGAGTCATCTGAATATACCATGGGAAGTGTGCTGCATTCCCCACAGGGCTGAAACGTCCCACTGCTGGAAAGTGTCAAGGACACACAGACTGCAGGTTGTGTCAGTGCTGGAGAGCCAAACCTCCAGAATATGGGCATGGGTTAATACTGACAGAAAGTCAGTTCTGTTGCCGTGCCATTTCCAGTGCAGCTGTGATTTTGCTCTGATGGCAGATGCTAAGGTTAACTGGGATATCTATACATGTCTTTACATGTATTTCTTGTGTCAGAGCAGGTGGGATTAGCAGTATGATTATTCATCCAGGCCTTCTGCTCTGTTAGGTTTACATCAGTGTGCTATCAAAATATGCCTGAGACTATTTTTCATGCATTAGATAGAAATGCACAATCAAATGTGGATACAAGTTGGTAAGAGCAGCATGCTGATTAGATGCCCCAATCCAGTGTGTGCTGACAGATACAGTGCAGTATTAAAGTTTTGCCTGTACTGCTTAATGCACAGCTTATTGTATATAAAAAACTTGTTTCTACCTTGATACATTGCAACCTCTTTTGGACTATAAAATATTTTCATCTTCTTGTCTTCCTTTGAGGATATGTACAACATTGTCTACACATCAGATTCTGACTGCCTGAAAGAAGGATCATAGAGAAGTCTCAGCTGCAACATGCAAGTGACAAGGGACTGCAACTGCAAGTACAGACAGCTGGTAGAATCGTGTGCAAGTGTTATCCTTGCTCTCCACCAGTAACACCCAGGAAAGCAGCACAGGGGGCTGGTGCACTGTAAGGCAATAGCACGGCTAGAAGTGTTCTGCCAGGGGGTCTATGCTGGTTTTGTCTCTTCTAATAGTAACTATTCTACATGAATACATAGTAGTAAATCACTCCTCAGAATTGATATAAATGGTTGAGTGAACACTCATACATTGTGCATTGCTTTTGGTATTTGAGCATACGTGTGGTAATGACCAACAAGGTAGAATGTATTTGAAATTTCAAAGGAGAAATACATGACAAAGGTGTTTGATTAATGTTGCAGTGGGAATTAACCTGGAACCAAATGGACACAGCACACTTTTTTTCTCAGTATAACATTGTCAAATGTACAGTCTTCCACAGATTCTCTTACTCGCTTTATTTTACCAAATCCATGCAAGCTTTAGCTTTGATGCTTATTCTTAACACAAATTATGCAGATAGCTAACTTTGCACTGGATTCTTGGTCTGGCCGGGTTTTTTTTTCAGTGGATATAACTATTTGTGGTGAAAAAGTAATTGACATTTCAACTACCTGGGCTTTTTTTACAGTACAAGTCCAAGGTGTTAACTGAAGTTACAGTCTCATAAGCAAAGGTTTTGTTGAAACAAATCAATAAACAAAAATAACTTGCCTGGACCAGATTCAGTTCCCCAAAGAGTCTGAAGAACCTCAGATCTAACTCTCACAGAATTAAAATGATGACCTGTGATCTATTGTTTCAATTGGCCTTGGTACTAGATGAGTGGAAGGTGGCAAATGTGATCCTAATAACTCCTAAGGGGCTTGAAGGAGACCTGGAGAACTACTGAGTTGATTTGCATGCTTGGAAAATTGGTAGACACTTGCCTGCATACAACAGTGAAGATTCAGTACAGCTTTTGGAGAAGCAAGTCATGTCTCATGTTTCTGTAGGAGTTCTTTGGAGAAGTCAAAGAGCATATAGAAAATTGCAAGTCAATCAATAGGTTGTATTTGGCTTTCCAAAAAGCTTTTGACAAGGTCCTTAGAGAATACTTTTAAAGAAATCAAATTGTTATTAAAAGGGACAATTCTCTTGTGAGTGGTTAAAGGAAGGAAAGTAAAAGGGAAAATGGTCAATTTTCACATTGGTAAGAGGTTGACAGTACAGCTGTGTAGAGGTCTCTCCTGGGTCTGCACTGGCTCATAAAGAGCCTCTGAAGAGAATAAGAAGTGAAATAAAGTAGCAAAACAACAGATTTCAGGATAGCTTGGACTAAAACTGAGTATGCAAGAGTACATTGTTCTAGTAGATAGTAAAACAGAAGGTAGAACTCAACATTGTCAAAAGAAAGGAATAATTCTTTAGTGGAGGGATATTTTGGATTCTGCTTTTACAATTCCACAACTGCTGTAACATCTCCATACATGTCTATAAAAATGTCCATTTATTGCTATATGGTAATCAAAACAGCAAACACAATTATTGGAAATTATTAGGAAAGGAAATGAGAAGCAATATGTCAGTGTGTAAAACCACTGGCTTTGTCTTGTCTCAAAAACATTACATCAGAACTAAGCAAGGTACAGTAAAGCCAAAGAGCTATGATCAGATGTATAGTATGTACAGTCTTTGCAAAGCCTAAATAGACTAGGCCACTTCAGCTTTAAAAAAATTATAACCATAGGGAGATATAAATAAAAGTATATAAAATAAGGGACAGGGAAAAAGTAAATAAAAAACAATTATTTTTCTTAAAGAAGAACTTAGGTATCACAATGATCAGGGGACAGACCTAAACCAAGTTAACATACTGTTTGCATTCAAATATTTTAATTTAGAATAGGTTTGGGGTTGCTTTATATTGCACTTGGAAACCCATGCTTTTGTTCTAAGAAATGACATGTTAGCATGGGCCTGTATATGTGCATCCTGATAGCAACATAGCACAAATAACAGGTATGTAAACTTTGCTCATTGTCTTGCTAATTTGTTTTATCTCAGGTTACTGCCTTGTGTATGGGTGTAGTTTAATGAAGTCTTCATATGTAAATTAAAATACACAGCACAGTGTTTACTGTGGTTTTGTACAGTACATATACAACCACAGTTATTCTGATGTTAAGGGTACTGCTGCTGTCTGTCAAAAAACCTATTAATATCCAATTTGTAAGAAATGGTGATTTTGTGAAGTTGGTACTTTGCTCCTAGCACAAAATTAGGGCCCCAGCATATTTTATTCAGTTAGCCCAACAGTAGAAAGGTTCTTCATTCTTAATTACTTCTTCAAGCCCCACAAAACAACATCCTAGAGTGTTTATTAAAATTAGACAGCTAGTCCTGCACTGCCTAGGGAAGAAAGTTATTGCTTTTTGCATGAGGACATGTTTATGCAGTGAATTTCTTATTCTCAATTACCTCTTGTGTAACTGGATTACAGAGGAAAATATTAACATGAGTAATTTGTTTGCTGATGTGCAACTCCCTCATTTTGAGCCTTCCAACAATACAATAAGTCTTGGTCTAAAAAAATAATTGGTAAAGTCTATGGCTAAACCGGCCAATTAATTTGATTTACACTTACTCATCTGAACTGAAGGTGACTATCAACCCCAGGCAAAAAGCCCTGATTTTATTTCAGCAGCTAAGTAAAAGCTAAGATCTCAAAGGAAGAACCATGCACAAAAAATTATTCCATGTAAGATTAATGTTTCAAGAACATAATAGTGTACTGACCTACCCCAGAGCATCAGTAGCAAAGGTAGCAGAGAGGATTACAGGAATACAAGCATATCCACAACCTTCTTCTAGCTGGAGCTGATTTGGAAAAACAGATCTAGGAATTAATCTTTGCATTCTTTCACATTGGAAGGAAACTGGTGCAGCTATTTGGGATAGAAGTTCTATTTCCATATTCTATTAAGAGAATAGAAAGTACAGAGACACACTCTGCTATGGATATGCAAATAGGCTGGCATAATCCTAGAAAAATACACAATAATTAATGCAAAGTAATCTTTAATCAAATAATTAAGTATACAACAAATTGGAGCTAAAAAGATCCACCTCCAATAATGCTGGGTGAATAACTAAAGTACGATGAATAATTCAAGTAGGAAAATTCTGAGGTCACATAAATCTGATAACTGCTGTTTTCTTACATTTGTTTCCTCTTTTCACACCTCTGGACCTACCACACACTGTAGTTTTCTGGAAATAGACTTTGTAATGGCAAATTAATGAGCTTCTATGACACTACTATTTATCACATCATTCCTTTTTGTATTGAAGATACAATAAAACATTTTTAATTTTGAAACATCAAAATACGGAACTGCCCCATTTTATTTTGATGTTAGTATTTCATTAAACTATTGCTTTTATCAGCAATAGCCCAGTGAAGACACTACCCCGCATTAGCCCAATCCCTTTTCACAGAAGCCTTCAGGTGTGAAGAGACCTTTAAGGTCATCTAGCGCAACTGAGCCCCATCACTGCCAAGTCCACCACTGCACTGTGTCCATTAAGTGCTACATCTACACATCTTTAAAATACCTTCAGGGATGGTGACTCCACCACTTCCCTGGCTAGACTGTTCCAGTGCTTGACAACCCTTTTGGTCCAGAAATTTTTCCTAATGTCCAAGCTAAACCTCCTCTAGTACAACTTGAGGCAGTTTCCTCTTGTCCTATCACTTGTTTCCTATGAGGAGAGACTGAAACATTTCACAACCACTCCCACCATTTGAGCAGGGAAGCAACAGTTCAGATTTGCTGTGGAAGCCAAGTCAATTTCTTTTTTTTTCTGATAGATTTTTTTTACATCAAATCATATTTTCCAATTATTTTGAATGTTTTGATACATTTTGTAATATACCTGATCTAATGCACAATGTGCATACAGTAACTAAATATTTGTAGCACCTGATTTAATTAATATTCAGTTTGTCTGTTTATTGTGCATTTCTCTCTTGCCACAATTTTTAAATTTCCTTTCATAGAAATTCTCAGTCTCTCTTTTCTACTTCCTTCTATAATACAACCCTGTCTTTCTCGCATCCCTGTTAGGATGGTTGTAGTGAAAATGTACATCATGCTGAGGACATGATGTGTTTGTGCTACAGCTCTGCCTTATCTTTATTTAGTTAAACACAGCTTCAATTAAGTTCTCACAGTAATCACCTCCAGTGTTTTGGGCTCAGATTCTTCTGGCAGGCCCATTTCCTGTGGATATCAGGAATGATAGAGTGGGTGAGATTGAATCCTGAGAATCTGATACCTAAATTTCCCGTTATTCATAAATCCTACTTGAAGTAGGGTCTCCTTATTGGCCCAAGAAGTTTCCAAGGGTCACTTTCCTTAAAGTGAAAGGACATCAGCAAAGTGGGAGATTATGACAGTGTTTGTCAGTTAGTATCTAGCTAACATATGCAGTATGATGTTGCTCCATATATGAGTTTTATCACCAGATGGAGAAGGAAAAAAAATAAATCTGTTACTGCCTATACATTACTATTTGCTGCTAAGTAAAAATATTCCTTTTGATTCCAGCAGCTGTGGATTTAAAGGCAGCCACACTGACATTAAGGATGACAGCTATTCAGCCACATAGGAACACGTTTTCATGAATAAGGGGCTGAGAATTTGTTCTAATGTGTTGTTTTCCCTATGCTTATTTCAAACACTCTCCCTTTTTCCTCCTTGACTTACAGTAGCTGAGTAAGAGACATGTTTTGCATAATGAAAAGGCAAAAGAGATTAACTCTAGGTTGCCTTTGCCTTTGTCAAGTCCCGTTTCAAGGAGTTCTTTTTAAAAGTCTTCCTAATATTATGACTTTGAAGGAATTCTTTCCTGTTGCATAAGCTGAAAATGCTTCTGATAATAGCAAAGGAAGATTTAAGAACAGCATTCAGGTCATGACCCCTCTTAGATATATCTTCAGATGAGCATGAGTTTTGAAACTTGTAGTTTCCATGAGTTACATTTCCAGCTGTTGGTGACTTGGAAGAATTTAGGACCCAGCTAAAGCAAATAGCTCTGATACTGCTTTAAAGAATTTCTCAATGACTGTTTGCAGCTTACCATATTTCTTACATTACTCCTGAATAGGAAATTAAGCGCTGGGGGTGACATATTTGTTATAATTCTTTAAGAAAGCTGTGGTATAAATACTTTCAAATATAAACACACACACACACACAAATACAAACTCAAAAAGTCTGTAAATAGATTTTTTTTTTGTGAGTACTGCCCCAATAGCAAATCTCATGTTTAGAAGGAAGTGATTTTTCAGGAGACTTCCTGCTAAGTTTGAGCAGAGAAACCTCATTTCTACATAAAACTCAGTTCAGGTAAGCAGCTGTGATTTTGCTGGTGTCCAGTATATTGTCATGTTCTGCAACATATTCTAGTATTGGTACTGCAGAATGACATCTTAAAAATCTCTCCATTGTACCTATCCTGAGTTGCAGGCTTTTGTTAGAATTAAAAATAAGTGGAAGGAAAATACTACATTAAGATTCCAGTGGAATGAAGAGACAGCTGCTTTCTATGCTATTTTCTCTACTTGACAAAAATAATGCAACCCCATTCCTACAGTAAATTTTATATAAATTGCTTTTCTCTCTGCTTAGTCATTCTGCCTGTAAGTTTTTGAATAGCCAAACAGGATATAAAAAGAAATAACTCCAGATCACTTAGCACACACTATGGTGTTAATATAAACTGTCATGTTAGATTACCATCTGGCAAAGGTGTGTAAGGTAAGCGTTTGTAAAGGATTACATTTGGTTATTCCCAAAGAAACACAGTAAACCTCTATATGTTCCTTTTATTAAAATGGGGTTTTCTTCTAGTTAGCTAGGAAATAAATTGTTGATATCAAGGTAGAGCTTTTCATCCATACAATGATAGGAAAACCAGAAAAACTTATTCTGACTTTCAAGAGATAATAATGAAGCAAAATAAATCTCTTAAAATCTTACAATACAGGGGACAATATGTAGAAAAATATTTTTTTATAACTTATTTAAAGCTAAAAGGCAGAAGAAAATCTTTCTTCTGACACTGTTCAGGCAGTTCATGTGATTTACTTAAAGAAGCAAACATATGCCATAAAGAAGGCAGTAGAAACAAAGCCAAGTTATCTAAATTTGAATAAAAACCCTGATCTTCGGTCATGTTATGAGATGGAGTTGCTGGAAGCTGCGGCTCCCGCTCCGCCTCCTGGCGGCAGCGCTGCTCAGCGCGGGAGGCGCCGCTTTGCACCGACCGCCGCCCCAGCGTCCGCAGCCGAGCGCGGCTCTCCTGACCGGCAAGACACCCGCCGTCATGGACTGCAACGTGGTAATTCTCACTGCAAAGGCGTTCTCCAGTGCTCAAAAACTCCACGTTACTAGAACAATATAATTACACTGACAGAAGTTGTTTCTGGCAGTTGCACCCTCCGTGGTAGCGGTGGAATGAGGTTTGCAGATTTGTTCCACAGATAGGTTGGGCAGAGGTTGCCTCTTTATTCAGCACTTACTGCCTCAAACCACCACTTCCAAAGTGCTCATCTGTCCATGTATCTGTCAAATGTTTAAAATACTTACCAATTATCTAACTCAAATTAAATCATGCTGGTTTCAATCAGACTCTGTCCTAAGAAAACTGCATTATACCAGTTCATGCATTATGCTCCACAAACTGCCATCTTACTCTCAAAGAGGATACAGCATAAGTACATCTTATTTTTACTTCCAAAACAATGTTCTCAGAGATTAAGACAATATTAAGATTTAATACTGAGATTACATGGCAGAAAGCTTTAGGAAATACATATATTCCACTTCCACTCATACTAAAATGAGTGATGGCAACAAAAAAAAGGCAGGAGACAGTGAAGGAATAATAAAATACAGATACTTTAATGTAATTGCTTAGGAGTGGCTTGGGCAATGGCAGACAAAACAAAAAAAAGTCCTTTAAAAAAAGTTATTAACTACCCATTAAATAGGTGGCAATATGAAAGATTCATCTCTTTGAGATGCAGAAGTTACCCCTTATTTTGGGAGAGAACACAGGCTATCAAGAGTTTAGTTGATTCTTGAAGATTTAATTCTTGCAACTTGTTTCAGCTAGCAAGTAGCATGACACATACTTGCAAGACATTCTGTAGCATTTGAGAAGCTGAGAGTTGCAAAAAAGTTCTTGAAATATTAAAGTGTTCAAAAACATCTTCCATAAACTTTAAAATCAGATCTATTTAATTAACTTTTTATATAAGCATGCTAAAAACACCTAAAACTGTAAACAACTGTAACTACACAGCTTTTATTTACCAGCAATCTTTATGCTTTTCCCTAATTTTATTGAGAGACAAAGCTTTGTTCCTCCAGCAAAGCCCACTATTCCTGTCCATGTTTTGCATCCCTTAACACCAATTAGCACAACCTTGGTGCTACTTGTGCTCTCAGGTTTCCTGCTGTTACTAAGATGAGGGAGGAGGTCACTGCCAGGGAACTCATTGGAGTGAGCTGAGCACACTGCTTGGTGCTGCACCACTGGGAGCCACGAGCCTCAGCACAAGAGCTCTGCCTCAGCACGACAGAGCCTGCCACAGGGTTCACAATGAGGCACAGGAATTGGGGCTGCTGTTCAAAAGTGGCATGGGCTGGAATTAAAAAAAGATACGGTTGTATTGCAGGGCTGTCAAAAAACTCATTTCCCTATTGGGAGGGGAGAATTCGTGGATTTCACAGCAAGTGCCCACAATTTCATTGGTACTTAATACAGCAGCAAGGTGATGCTCTGTTCCTGCAGTAGAGAAAAAGACATTCATTTATACCACCCGCTGCATTGGAATCTGATGTACTCTCTAAAATGTGCAGATGACAAGAGTGAGCTGAAAGTCCACTTGAAGCACTTTGTGATGAACGTTTTAAGAACTAGACCAATGCAAGCACATTACTTTACATAGAAACCATTGTGTCCATCATTACTTACCTGAAATCAGGTCACTGCAGGGAGTTTGCTTCTGCAATACTTACATGCACTTGGTACTCTTGGAATTGTAGATGCTTGATAAAATCTTTACCTTCATTATCGCATTCTCCATACATTTATTAAAAAATTATTTTGAATAAAGGTAACCATTATCATGGCAGATATAGGAAATTTTCTGCAGCTGGCAGTTATCCTTTAGAGATCATTTGTGATCCCAGATTAAGACTCCCAAATAAATTCCTAAGTCAAACAGTGTACAAACAGAACATGGCTAATGGAACTGGGAAATAAAGGATTTCGGCAAAAGGGACCCAAGCAGGTATGATCTCTAAAGAACTCCCTCTCCACCAGGCCTTTTATAAGTAATACTGTAAGGCCACAAAGTTTTGATTTAAAACTGGTGCTTACCAAGAAAGTTAGAGTTGCACTGAGAAATGGAACAGCACATGCCAGAAAGATTCAGTGACCAAGCCTGGGAAAGGGCACAGCCTCTTTCAGGTAAGCTGATGTGAAAGCTTCATTAGATATTAAACCAGCATTTCTAAACAAGATGAAGAGTGTTAAGCTAAACTGTAGACCAGTTTAAATTTCCATAGCAAATGTAAAACAAAACATGGTAACAATTTTCCTTACTGGACGTTTGGAGTCAGTTTTCTATATATATGGAAGTTCTCCAAACTACCTTCCAGTTAGGTGTTTGCAGAATAAAAGCAAGAGGCTCTATTGATAGTACAGATTTCCTGTTTAGGAGATTATGAACACCAGCAGAGCTTTGAGGATGAATTAAACCTTTTTTTTTTTAATTCTGAGGCTTTTTGTAATTATGTTTAGTATAACCTATTAGAGCTTAGTTTAACTTTGTACTTTCAAACATTAATAAATTCACTCTCTCTCTGCAGTTTTTTCAATAGCAAAACTCATTTCAGAGTGACACTGTACTATCACTCTTAGTATTGTCAAGCTCACAACCAAGCACACCCATCTCCTCTGAACTGTCCACAGGTGACGTTCAATACTGTGCAATGGCCATGAAGTTGAAAATGTATCCAGTTACACTGAAGTGCTAGGAAGTACCCTGAATTCAATACCCTGAAGTGCTAGAAATACCCTGAATTTCAACAATTGTACTGAGAAGGGCTGCTTTGGGCTGTTATTTTGGATTTGGTTTGCAATTGTTTTTTCTCAAAACAAGCAAGTTTTTGTTTATGCAGTAAAAAAACTCCAGACATTTGATATTGCTATTTATTTCTTTTTAAAAATTAGATAATTCTCAATGTAATATTCTAGCAACATGCTACTAAGTATTCTATACATTCCTTCTTCAAAATAATTAGATCTTGGCAAGGATAAACCAAATAAGAATTACTTTAATAGTACCAACCAGAGTTAAACCAAAGGAGAATTCCTCCCTTGAATCTGACATCATATTTATGTAAAATTGCACCACTCATATTTAATACTGTGTTGTCTTATATAACTATTCAAATACAAATATTTAATTTCTCTGATAGAAACATTGTGTGTATATTTTTTTGTCTAATTCAGAATAACAAAATAAAAATTTCCATGGGAATTAAGAAGTTTCAACTAGAGTTTCATATGGCAGGCTTTAAAATAGTGCCTGAACCAGTTATTCCACAGAGTTCTTGGTTAAAATCTGCACACTTTCAGTAACTATTTCCAGCAGTGCAAATTATGTGTCCTTCAAAAAGTTTTAATGAAAGCAATTTAATTAAAACTGGTTTGACAACCTGAGTATGCAAAGTCAAACCACAGGATACTAAATACTTTTTGAGATTTGTTTGCTTATCTACAAACAGAACTTCCCTCCAAGATCCCATAGAGCAGAAACAATTGTGGTAGCAATTAAAAGATTTTCATTTGTCAGATTCAAGGTCACTAGTTAAATTATTCAGTCAGTTTTACTTCCAGCAAAGACAATCTCTTACAGGCATGTATCGTTTTGTACGTTGTTTCCTAAATTGTTTAGAAGCACACTCTTATAGTCTCTATTTTATGGTGTTGTGCTTTTTTACTTATTCATCTGTACCAGTTTTAGCTGAAAATTATTGTTCAATTTGTACAAATCACCCATAATTTAAACTGTATAATTACATTTCATGTAATCTCACAATTTCTTTGGGTAATTAAGTGATTCTCTACAGCTTTTTTATCAAAAAAAAAGAGCAATATACAACTAATGAATCCCAGTAGGATTTTCCCCCCTCACAAGCACTGACATTATTTATTTAAACACACTGAACCAAATCCTTGGGCATGTCTGATGAGTTGTGCAGGAATCAGACATGCATGCAAAATGGCTCAAAGCTCACCTGTCACAAAGGGCCAGATCCTATATCAGGGCTATATCCTCTTCACAGAGAAAGGGAAAATTAAGTGTGAATGTTTAAATTACATCAGCTGTACAGATACAGTGGACCTTCAAGCAGAAGGAAAGCCCAGTAGTATGCCCTCTTATTTAAATTCCCCAGCATTTACTGTTTTATTTTAGGAGCGCATATGGAAAGGATATATGGAACTCTATAGCACCAGAGGATTGTACTTAAAATCCTCTCGGGGCAAATTACACTGAATGTAGGGCCAGTTTAGGGCTGGTATTTTAATTTTCAGTAGCTATACTATTCTAGAGGATCTAGCCTGTATCATCATAGTGCAAATGTAACCTCTTCTATAGATATCTTCTGGTAACAATCAAACAATATAACCTTAGAATAAGAGGTACACCTTGTTAGTGAGGCATGGTACATGGACTCTGCTATGTACCCAGGCACCTTCTTTCATTGCTGAACCATCCACTTTTCAGAAAATATTTTAAAAATAACATTTCCTTTGATAATATTAAAAGTAGATGATACGATTTTTTCCTCAGTAAATTAATAAAGTACAGTATAAACTGATTTTTCCAAAGTCATTTCAGTTTAAAATGGGCTGAGAAAAGTTACAATGTTTAATGATAATTTCAGAAGAGTACCTGGTTCACAAACATTTTTTTTTTGTAATGAGAAAACTGTCTGTAAGCAAAAAAATAACCACATTTTCAAGTGATTTGCAGACAGTATTTTAGGTGCCACCACCACCTGCAGTTATGATGATGATGCTTTGTACCAACAGAACAGTGTCCTACTGATGATCAACATTCATCCTCTTCATGCGATGAAGCAGGGCATCTTTTTCCATTTGGACCTCAGCAAGAGCCATTTTGGCTTTGGCTAGTTCCTGTTTGAGACATTCATTTTCTTCAATAAGCTGAAATTAAGGGGTTAGAAAAGAAAGCTATTAGCATAACTCCATACTGATGACTTTTTCCATTTCAGTAACTTCTAAAAAACCAAACGCTCCCATTCATTGCTGGGTGGAGGTTTGCTGAGGCTGAGCCAATTGCAACTGATTCTCGCTCAGTGAGCATAGAACATGGAGAGAGTTAATGCAATCAGCTCAAAAGGTGGGATAGATACTGTTTCAGCTGTGCCATTTCCATTCTGGAATGGAATTCTTATCCAGTGAGAAAAACAGCCAAATTAACGTGTGGGTTCTGTCATCATCCATTCAAAATCTGAGCATGACTGATAGATCAGTACAGGTCTGACCAAACAGCTAAGTCCCTTGTCTTTGGTAGCTGTATTGTACAGGAATGAAGAAGATGGGGAGAAGAAAACTCCCTTGTAAAATTCCCTCTGATATAAAGGAAAAGAGTCAGTGTGCAGTGTAATATTACACTATTTAGAAAGCAGTGTTAAATTGCTGAACTACACCATAATATCCACGATCCGTATTTTCCATCTCCAACAGATTTCTAAACAAAAGTGTATCACAGGCCCACCCCCAGATAGCCTTACAATTATGATTAATAATCATTGTAACATAATTTTGAGGAGGGCAAGGTGAAGTCAAAATGAGTTTTTTATACCTCATTTTTAAGGAAGTCAGATGAATCCCTGCTTGATTTAGAAGGTCTGGGTGTTTCCCAAGTAGTTTGCGTGGCTTGGTCCTGTGTTTTATGTTCAACAGATCCCACTGATTGCTGCCATGTGCTGCTTGAATTCTTCATCTTTGACACATCATTTACTTTTTGATTGTCTGTATTACAGAAATAGTGTGCAGGGGTTTTGTCAAAAATTTTTTAAGCTTTATTCTTATCACTACAAAATTAAATCCATCTAAAATAAATATACTTATAATATTAAGTACATTAATATTTGCCTCTCAAAATCAAATTTAAGAATAAAATTTAATTAAAACTCATAACCTTTTAGAGGAAGAAAGAAACAATATGTAACTTCTAGACTGAAGAAAATAAACACATTTTTATACCAACCTGGATCATCACCACAGAATACGCACTCTGAAAAATCAGAAATTTGAGAACTATTGATATTGCTATTAACATACTGTCTCCAGGTCTCTCTGAAGACTGCATTTACATTTAAAGACACAGTGAGATAAACCTGCAGAATCAAGTTTTTAAATTAGAAAATAACCTTAACTACTTGGCATTAAAGAAGCTTTCTAGCATTTGTAACTGAAGTACACTAAATCACATATATAGACTGTTGTACATCAAGGGAAGAAGTCATTGTCTTACAGTAGTTTCTACTACTACCTGCAACACAAAACAACAAAGACAGCAACCACCTGTATCTGTATAGAAAGGCAATTTTTTTGTTTGCTTTGTAGCAACAAAGGAACCCTAAACTTATCATGATGAAGTGATATGCACTGATGAAGCATATCCTGATGACATTATAAGCGTATTTTTTATTTCTCCCAGATTGATTCAACTGTGGGTTATCACAGCCAATACACTATTCAAAAAGGTAATCTTCCTTTTTGTGACTACACTTAGAATGATGGCATATGGCAACACAGCTTACACAAATTATCACCAGTTATCTTTTCATAATTAGTCACAAGTGTGCACAAAGGAAAAAACAGGATTACTGAATTGAGATATCAAGGTGCAGCAACATACAAACCTCTAATGAGAAAAGTGCCATCATCATTTCTTTCTATCCAGAGTATGTCAATATGCAGTTTTATGGGTACCAGCTCAGATGCCTTAAGATTTTCGCGTGGACTGTCATCCTAAAAAACACACATAATAAAAAATGAGTTTACAAGGAAATCAAAATAGATAATTAGGATGTTTAT
Organism: Geospiza fortis; assembly: GCF_000277835.1. Classification (NCBI taxonomy): domain Eukaryota; kingdom Metazoa; phylum Chordata; class Aves; order Passeriformes; family Thraupidae; genus Geospiza; species Geospiza fortis. The sequence continues at coordinate 5,659,736 of NW_005054331.1, forward strand.
TTAAACCTAAGTGGATTTAATGAAACTTGAGAGGGAATGTTTCAGAGCAGAATTTTATAATGGGATCTCCACTAAACTTTTACTCCCTTTTTTTCCCCCAGGGATCGTTTTAAAGGCTCAAAATAATCTCTGGAGTAAGTCTGCTGAACTCAATATATAGTCCAACTAAAATACTTCAAAGTGTTTTTACAGACATCTCAATAAGATTATACCCCAACTCAAGACATTTGTTAGCTCAGGAGCTGAGTCACAGATAAGAAGTCTGTGCTATATAGTGTCTGATTTTCCCTTGAACTATTTAAAGATTGAATGGGTATAGCTATCATTCTTGAGCAGATTTTGTCTTTTCAAAATTTAGTTTGGGATGACACCAGCTGCAGTTTAGTTATACTACTGTATTTAACAAAAGAGAAACTTCACAGATTACTTCTTTGGGGTCTCCCCAGGAAGTCTGTATAGTTCATTATCCCTGTCAAACAGAATAACGAAGCCAGTATAATCAGAAACTATACATATCAGCATTAAATATGTACCAAGAAAGCTGTTGACTTATAGCTTCCAAAGCTTCTTGAAACAGCATTGATATTGCAGCAGAAAATGCAAACAATAAAATAATCTTTCTCAAATTCCTCCCCTGCCATGAAACACACTGCATGAAGTCTCATGCAGAAAAAATAAAAGAACATACTGCATTGAACAGTCAATGCAGCATACATTTGAATCATATATTCTCACTCTATAATACCCAAAAACTCTACAGAAATGAATCATCTCTATGTCAAATCTGCAGTTTGTCAACCATCATGAGTAACTGCACCATGACTTGTGTGCACTGCTGAGTGAGCACTTTGGTGCTTTTGCTGCCAAGTAGAAGCTTGTTGCCAGTTTATTATTGTACATTCCCCATCTCAAGAAGCTGCTTTCTCAAGAACATTTTGCTTAAGTCTGCCTTCTTGCCAATAAACCAGAACAATCCTGGTTTTAAATGCAAGTGACTATGTGTAAAGGTTTTGCTATTTGCATTTGGGCATTCATGTTTGTGATCCACTGAAATCTGAGGAACAGATTCACAGCTCTTACAGAAAATGCTTATGCTAATCCTGCAGAGGAGGAACAACTCTAAGAGTGCCCAAAGATCCTCAGGAGATGGAAGGGCTGTATCACTGAGGGAAGGAATACTGATGCATTTTGAGTAGAACACAAGACAATTGCCTTTCCAGTCAATAATGATCTTGGCAGAATCAAGACCTTAGCCCCAGATGTAGAACTGGAGCTGCTCTTCCAATCCTCACCTTGTTCAAAGTTTTTATGGGTGATTATTACTGTCCAAAGCAATGTAATAATTCTTTATGTTTGTTTGTTTGTTCTTCTGTTGTTCTACACCCCTCAAAAAAGTGTCCTTATCTTTATATTCAGTGGCTGTGCAGCACAGAACTCACCCTCTTATTTAAATGTCTGAAAGAAAGTCCCCTAAGAGACTTGAACAGAAGTGTCCTCTTAATGTTACTATTTTAAGATATGGTGCTGAAAAATGCACTGTTCACTATCTGTTTCTAGAAGAACATGAAATTTGGGTTGTGTTCAAGTGGTTTGTACTGGAATTCTACAACCCTCCTCCTTATTTTGTACAGAACTTTCATTGCAAGAGCTACCCTCCAACTAGGGGAGAGAAATAACCTTTAAAATCCATGGTTTGTAATTAGAAAACATATCCTTTGCTAAGCAAAAAAACCCAACCAGAAAAACCCACATTGTGCCTCTAGAACCTTACATATAAAATTTCCAGACACCGTCACTCTAGAAGAAAGATTTGGGAGAGAGGGAAAAAGTATAAAATATTAATTCATACAAATAGCTTGTTCATGCAGAAAATTCCCCTCCAGGCATACCACAGAGCTAACCAAATCTATGGATTTTAAAATTGTTTTAGTGTTATCTAAAGACCTTTCAGAGTATGATAGCAGTTTCTTTGAAGTTAACTGTATCCAGATTAGTACTTTATCATCAAAGAAACAAGAACACAAATTTTTTTGGAGCAGCCAAGTATCTCATTGTTAACATACTTTTAAATTAATCCTTGCATTAGAAACTTTTATCTTCATAGGCATCACTTCTGCGACAGTTTCATCTTCTAGAAAATGCTGAATGTTTGTGAGAGAAGATGTTAGAAATTCAGCACTGAAGTTCTCCACATGACACTGAAGAAACCCATTTTTTACAGCTAGCAGGGAATGTACAACAGCACTAGGCCCGCTTTCCCATCTCAGACTAATCTCAGGTGATGAATTAACAGGTCCAGCCACAGATTTACAGTCAGAACCTGTTGCAAAAAGAAAACAAATTTGCATTAAAATTTTGCAGTGTACAGAAAATCAATTATGATGTAATTATTTCTGCCTTTATTGTCCAACTGATTTTCCAAAAAGTACCATAGAGTTATTATTTGTAAAAGGCAGTGTTGCAAATACAGAACTTCAGAGCAAATTTCTAAGTATAGCACTTCAAATTACAAAAATAAAGAGTACATATAAAGGCTAGTACCTCACTGTGACAAGAGAAAAGACAATGCAGAAGTATCACCTTCCACAAAAAAAAAAATGTTTCCTTGGTGCCTTGACGATGAATAATCAATTATTTTGCACACTTTTCCACTAAGTCATTAAATTTAAATTCAGAAAAACATTAAAGTCACTTCACTCTCTCAGGAAAGCAGGTATTTTCTTGGCAAGGCTGAACTTCCTGACTTAGGAACCATGAGCATCAATGCAGTAAGATAGAGAGTATGACCATACATGAATTACTTGAGTAGCAATAGACTTGAACGTTAAAAAAACTCTGTCACTTTCTTGCTAATTTCAGTATCTTTAAACAATAAGGACAATTACAACATTCAACCTAAAAAGTTTTAAAAACCATAATAAACTAAACTAAAGTAAACTAAAATAAAAATTTAAGGTAACCAGATTGCAAGGCGTGGGCAGTGAGCAGCAACCATTTTTTGTATAAAACAGTTACACCATGGGATTCTCAAGTCATGTCATCACTATGATGGCTGACCTACAGAAATTATCTCTATGACAAGAAGCACAATCACAGTAACAGAAAAAACAAGCATTGAAATGTGAAAGCTACCTCAAGAAAGAAACTCAAGAAAAATCAACCACATTATGTCAATTCATCATGCAACAGACACTGCCTAGAGCTACAGCAGCCTGACAAGGCAATTGATTTACTTTCCTATTTGTACATTAATTGGGTTCCTCTTCCTGTACAGTGTGCAGGTTCATGGATGACCTGGCACAGCAGCAAAGTCAGGACTTGTGCACTTATCTACTGGCACTAGAGTGGGGTTAGATGGACACACTGTTGATCTGGGTTGATAAAGACTAATGACAAGATGTACATGAGAACCTTCAGCCTCTGCTGTGGACCAGAATCTCTCCCTTTGTTACCTCTGTGAATAGACGTTTCCACAACACTGACAGCCACGACTCCATCCTTCCATCTTTCCAATGTTTGAGAAGTGCTAAATCTCATATTCCCCTTCCCCACAAAAACCCACCCCAAAAACCAAGCAACCAACCAAAACCATACTTCAAGTATCAACTATCTTTTTAGTCTCAGTCCAGACAAAAGTGGATAAACTACCAGCAGCCCAGAAGAAAGGACACTCTCCAGACAGAAGAACAATGACCACTCTGTTCAATGAATCTCTGCAACTGGTTTGGGAAACTTTGTTTCCCTCAAGGATCCATATACTTCCCACACATACAGATAAAGAAATAAGCAGTAGCTGCCCTAAGTATTTCTGCCCCTGAAAAGAGTGCCTGCATCATTGCTGGAAGGATCTAAAGCACAGAAAAAGAACAGAGGAAAAGAACACACATTCAGTCTCAGCCTTGAGTCAACTTTAGTTATCTTCCAGATACCTGAAAGGGGCAGAGTCAAGGGAAGATGAAGTAAAAAATGCTTTAAAAATTTGGAAGCTGCTGTGAACTGCTGTTGGCTTCTAACAAACAGGTTCAGCATGGTAAGATCTCAGTAAAAGCACAGCCCTCCCACAATACTTCTGCCTTACTCCATTCCCTCCTTCTTTTAGTTTTGCTGCAAGGTAAGATCAGATAAAGTAGCAGTCCTGCATCTAGTCCTGCAGGGAATTGCACAGCTGCCATGTAGCCCTCAACTTAGTCCAGCTTTTAGCGACATTCTTCCCTTTTTACATCTACTGCATTAACAGTATAGTACATTTTAAATGGTTATTTTCATCCAGAACATCTTGGAGACTGTAATTATAAGTTGAGTATTCACTGCATTGCATGGTTCCTCAGATTACTGGTTTCAATTGTTAATGCAGGACTTGAGAAAGTTTTATTAAAGGTCTTGAAGAGGGAGGTTGCTTTTATTGGGATGTTATCGTACACATTTGCTCACCTGTTCTTTTAGTTGTATTTTGTTACTATTAACTCTTTTAAACAGTCTCTCTTGATCTGATTCTCAAGCTTTTTCCAAACTTTTTCTCTTTTAGTTCTAATAGGAATTAATATGGGACACAGGGAGCAGCAGCAGAAGATTCCTGACAGTACAGAAATCACAGTGAAAAGATCAGTGGAGAGAAGATGTACATTACAGAATAGGAGTGACCAGCAATGCATAAAAAACAAAAAAAAAGTGCTGTTGGCTCATCCATTCAGGTACCTGCCAGAAAAAGAAAGGAAGAGATACGAAGTGGAAGTATTTGGAGATTCCAATCATGTTATATCCTTTCTACCCACAAAATAATTAGACAGTGCACAAGCCTCTCATTATCAGCTGAGAAGCATTATCATTATCAGAGGCTCCAGTTGTAGATACAAACAAGAGCAGGAAGGTGGCATGTTCATATTATTTACTCCCTCCCGCTTTTACAGAGGATATGGCAGATAACCAGAAGTCAATTTGCCTGTATGAACTGAAGGTCAGCCATGAGTCCTCCCTGCTGGACCTTCTCCTAGCCTTCAGATGTTGACTACAACATCATGCAACAGCTGCTCAGGCAGCAGCTGCTGGCAGTGGCTCAGCTTACCAGTAAATGTGTTCTTTAGCTAGGGGATCAAAGGTTGTACCACCTCCAAAGCTGAAGCAACTGCTGAACAAAAGCCATGCTGATAGAAGGTTGGAATAAGAAAATGGCAGCCAACAGCTGCTATAGCTATTTCATCAGAAAGGAACTGAATGAGAAGCTGATGCGTCAGGGATCTGCCCCAAAAACCCTATAGTGCAATAGAGCTTACATCCAGCAATCCATGTAGAAGGCTGGCAGAGGGGAGCAGATCAGCCTGTGACACGAGCTGCCACACCAATACATCATGACAAGGAAAACACCTCATCCATGAGAACTCGGTTTTTCTGGCAAAGTGTGTATATATTGTACTCATGCCCAAGAACAGCTCTGAAAGACACTGGCTGATCTAGCTGTGCAAATATTTGACATGAAACTACACTCTTTGTATTAAGCTTAAAAGAACCAAAGACAACCAACCAACAAAACCCCCAAAAAACCAAAACAAACAAAAAACCCAACCCAAACCAAACTAAAAACAGTTGTTTGTCTTTAAAGCTCATATTTCCTGACAGAGGAAATGTTTAAAATTTTCTTAAACCACATATTATAAGCCTGCTTAAACAGTGTGTGTTATTTAATCTAGAGAAACTGATCTTGAAAAAAAAGAAACGTTCCTTCAAAGGAAGGTACATAAAGCAAAGTACTATTAGAGTCATAAGGAGTTCCATCTTCAGGAAACAGTCACACAATGCAATGTGTCGTGGTTCCACCCCCCAGCAGCCAGGCTCCACACAGCCTCTCGCTCACCCCCCACCAGTGGGACTAGGGAGAGAACTGGAAGGGTAAAAGCCAGAAAACTCGTGGCTTAAGACAAAGACAGTTTTAATACAGAAAACAAAATCCAAGAACATAGCCCCATACCAGTCATTATGAAGACAATTAATTCTACCTCAGCCAAAACCAGCTCATAATGCAGCTTACTTCATTTTCAAAAAAGCAAACAAATGACCAGAATTCAATGCAGTGCACCTTTTAACCCACATGATCATACACAGTTCCATTTATTTATTCTTCCTTTTTAATGTATGGCAATGAAGAAAGAAATCAGAGTTCTAAACTAGCATAAAAGGGATGCTAGTCTAACATAAAACTGTGTTTGCATTTTTATTTACTTGGATGAAATGTTTCCAGCTCCAATTTCAACACACTGAATGTTTAGTTCTTACCAACAGTTCTGTTGCACAGATATTGTCGAACACCAATATTTCCTAGTTGGTTTGGTATCACTTGGTTGACCTGTAAGCATATTTCTGTGTCTTCTCCTCTGATGTCAATTTCACCATTAATACCAAATACTTGAAAAACCACAACAGACATCTGTCAACAAAACCCAGATAAAACATAAAATGATTTTACAGAGATTGTTTGTAAGGTATGTCTAAACCTTTTCCATCACAAAAGGAAAACAACCCTTTGTATTGAAAATCCTTGCTCACAGAGAAGCAAAAAGTTTTCTCATTTTTTTATTCTTTTCTTTTTGTATGCATTATTAGCTTCATAATGGATTGCTCAACAGTCTGTCCAAAAGACAGACACTTGTACTGATGCCAATTCAGAACTGGCTAGAAAAGCCATGGAAGTGAGATAGTTTCCTTACTGACAGAGAAGCATATGACCTATGTGATATCTGAAATGTCAGGTATCTGACATTACCTACAACTGCATTCAACTTTATGCATATCATAAGCACAACCAAGCACTTGCAGTGCTGAATCAAACCAGGTTAAAAAGCTAGGATAGGCTACTAAACTTTGGTCACCTGCATAGTAGTCGGCCCTTTTTCTCTATTTACAGAGTTGCAGTATTTTTAAAAAAGAAGTAGAAGCCAGTTTTAAGTCAGCTTTGGTATCAGAAGATGTGTATCCATCATCATTACTAATATTTTGGGTTCATTTTTCTAATGACTCAAAAAATCACCTCTAAAAGGAGACATTTTAGTAGTGCTTTAAGGTTGAATTTACAGAATCATGTGTTCTAATGGAATTCAATAACATTACCATTTCTTCACTAGTCTCATGGGCATTTTCTGAAGCAGCACTCATGGCATCTGGAGATGACCCATCACAATTTTCCATCACTGTGCCTCCTTCGTGGACATTTTCTGATGGGCTTTGATAGTTTGCAGCTGTAATACCTTCCAAATACACATCAGAAAACATGCAAAGTTAGCACAACATAATCACTCCTACATTAAGAATAAAGCCAGTGTCTGTTAGTGAATGCACACATTAACTCATTTTTTAATACGAGTTGAGTGGCTTATTAAACAAATATTTATGACTGAACTGCCAAATCCATTCCTCTTACAGAGAGTTCCAAGTTCTAGATGCTAATCAAAAGTAAAGCAGGATATAGTGACAAAACCAATACAGCACTCTACATGCACTGTTAAAAAAAACTGTGAGGGCATATTTTAGTCTTCCAAATCAAATAATATAAATGTGATGCAGCCAGAAAAAAAAATTCCAAGTTGTGTACCTAAAATACTGCACAGTGCCTTTAGAGCAGATGCTTGTATTTTTAGAGAAGTAAGCTACATATCTTTTCATTAGAGCAATCATAATCATAATAGTGTTTCCTTGACAACTGAAAAGCATAGATACTTAAGCAGCAGTTAAATATTGTTTAACAAGCTAAAAAGACATATAAAGCTTATTTAAAATGGAAAATGTATTTCATGGCATACTCCCACATAAGCACATGCAGGAATACTCCTACAATTCAAATATATAACAGGCTTGCAAGTGAAGCAGTCTTCTCATTATTGCTCTAGACTGAAGAGAAATCCCACAGAAAAAAAAACCAGTCTTATGCAAATTAGAATTATCAGAAAAGAGGTATCAATAAGGTGTTCTTACTCTATTTCCTGACATGGGAAAAATATTTCATCAGTATATACACAGATGAGCAAAAATTGGACAAATACCTGCTATTAGACAGTCAATACTTGGGAAATAGTACTTGAGGGATGAACTGCAAGGAGACTACCAAACCTATCTGACTGGTAATCAGCACAGTGAGCATTAGTGAAAATTCGTTTCTTTTTCATCCACTTCTAAAATGAAAGCTTCTTTACCACTTCAAGTGTAACACTGATTCAGGCTCCAACCTGTAAGTATTGCAGCCAAAGCAGTTGCTTTCAAGCATAGCAAGGAACAAGTTCTGCCTAATTCAGATTTGCAACACAGCACTTCAATGCTTTTACTTTCCTTAAGAGAGGAAAATTAAGCAGTGTTAAAATTAAATGGTGCGGCTTAAGTAGTGCACATTATTGCTTTCCCCTGAAATTATATATGGTGAATACACTTGATATTGCTGGTGAAGGTAACAGAAATAGTCTTGTAAAGTATCCAGGATTTGCTGGACTAGAAACCTTTTGAGCATGACTTTAATAACAAACAACATTTTCATGTATTGCTTAAAAATATTTTGTGGAACCTGCTTACCCTTCTCCAGAAAGCTTTGACTGTCACTTCCATCACTCTCTATCAAATGATCCTCTAGCATCATACTATCAATAGAGATGGTATCCAGAGAGACTTGTGATGGACTTCTCTTCATATTTTTGTAAGAAACAGAGAATGCAGGGAGGTTGGACGAGCAGCGTTCCTTGGGCTTAGCACTTTTAAAATATAAAGATATGAGGAAAATATTATTTATATTAAATAATGCATGGAAGTTACATTAAAAATTCCTCTAAACCAAGCAAGATATAAATAAAAGTCTGATTATTCAATAATCCTTTGACAAGACAAGGTAAATGTAGAAACAACACATATTCATATAGGTATATATGTCAATACTTCTCTCAATACATATTTCCTAACACAAACTAAAAGTAAATAGTTTAAATCAATTAATTAACACTTCATTTTAACTTTCACTGAACGCTGGATACTGCATAACTTTTTACATGCTTTAAAAATTTTCATCTACTAGAACACAGAATCACAGAACAGCCTGAGTTGGAAGGACCATCGAGACCACCTCTTAAGATGTTCCCTTCCTGACTGCTGAAAGTACTGGAAGTCTGTGGCCAGCAAGATTTCTAAGTCTTTTCAAAGAGTAGGAAAACTGTTTTAGTATTAATTTTCTATACCTTGAAGAAGACTGGGATGCAAACATTTTAACTGAAGTCACTTTGTCTTTGTTGATTTCAAGCTCTTCAGATTCTAAGGCAGTTTCTGTTTCCAAGTCAGCGACTTGGTTAGGACAGCCTTCAGTTGTACCTTCCTGCTCATTTAACTTATTTGAGAATATGTTTCTGTCATCCTCTTTATCAATGAAAAATTCAGTAGAATCTTCTCTCTTATTTAGAATGGACACCGAATCCCTAGGATTCAAACTACTTTTCTCACTTAGAGGTCCACAGACCTCTTCAGAATCACTTCTACTAAAAAGTCCACTGCTTCCTCCTTCACTCGTATCTCCCAAACCTTTATCTGATGCATCATCGGAAAATGACATTGCTTTCTGAAAATCCGTATTACTGTCTGATTTAAACAAAAGAGGATCTATTAAAATTCCTTTATTAACTTCAGCATTCAGAGGCTTGCAGTCATTTACATAACCAAAATTAGTAATACTGGCTTCCACTATCTTACTACCAACTAATTTACTCTCTGAAGTAAGAGTTTCCCCATTTCCCACAGGGGAGAGTTCTGATGCCATGGTACTTCCTTCTTCCTCAACAGGAGATTTACAAGGGTTTCCCTGAGTCACTGGATGGAGCAGTAAGGCTACTTCTGCAGTTTTCAGTAGAATCCCAATGCAGACATCTGTTTGCTTTGCAGGTTTTCCTGTCACTGCCTCTACATCCTTCCTTAAGTTTTCCAGGAGCAATACAAGAGATTCATGGAGAAAGAGCAAAAAAAGATACTGGTAGTGATTGATCTGCACGCTTACATGTTTTTGAACATGGACAAGAACATGTACATCTGCATCAGAGGAAGAGCTTTCAGAAAGCACTCCTGAAGTCTCAGACATTTGAATGCCATTGGTTGAAGGCTCCGTCTCACTGCTGTAATACTCCTTTAGAAGTTTCTTACGTTGCAATCTATTAGAGAGATCACTAGATTCACTTTTTGGAATGTTCACGGCTGTCTGATTACGGGATACAAGCTCTTTTTGTGACTTTGCAAATCTTATTGGCTGACAAATCCAAAGGGAAAGCGGGAAGGAGTCCACAAAGCTTACTGGCCGGCCTTTCCCACTTTTTGTTCCTTCGTAATCGATCCAAAACTGGGAAACATGCATGGCCCAAACATCAGTAGCTGCAGATGTCTTTAATGCATATTTATTCAATTCTGGAATGATATAACCTTTATAAACATCATGCATTTTGGTATCTTGTTCATGAGCATGTCTCTGGAAGATTGGATGTAAAAGATTAAAATTTTTGGGGGACTTAGGAAAAGTGGTGAAATTTCTACTGAAAAATTCAGAGTCCTTGAAGTTCTGAAACAAAGCTTCTAGATCAGAGTGTCTGCAGTTTGGTGAGCATCTGGTATTCGTAGCAATCATCTCTGAACTTTGAATGGAAAGTGCACGAGGTTGATCTTTATGAATTTCAGGTTTGTTTTCAAATGGGATGATGATCTGCAAGGGAGAAATAAATTTTTTCTAGTTAAAACCATGTAGATTAACAAGGTATACAATTAAAGAAACAAAATAATAGCCATGACAGCTGATACAAAGGAATATAATTATAGTTTTATGAGAAATCAAGTACAGTGAAACAGAACAGGGATAAGTTGGGCTCGCACACTAAGATTTATGTTCTCTCTCATTTTTAAGAAGGATGCTTTGGCATCAATATTTGTACCAAACAGAAGGGTCTCATGCTTTTCATCAATATTTGCACAGAAACATAAGGGTCTCAGGCTTTTCTTATTTAAAGGTCTTAAATTTAGTTCAGCTATATTAGGCTGAAGTGGCTCATTTCCTCAACACAAGCAGCTTGGTAGAACGTTTCTTAAAGTGTTTCCAAAATTTATGGCTTTGAAAAACAGAGAATTATAATTTGGAGTTCAATCTGGCATGTCAGATAGGGTTTTTCACCATACCAAGTACTACAGTATTTTATTTCTTTGTTAAGATACAAGCAATCAGTTAGATATGCCACTGCAGGTAATATTCTTAATATTGCAGAATTTAGATCAGGTATTTTTGACAATTATCTGATAATCATAATATATTTGTTTAATCAGGAAAATAATAATATATCTCAACTCCTAAGAACAACAAATAGTTCAGCACACTGTAATTAACTTGCATATTTTTAGTGCACATTTTAAAGTAAACTTATTTTATGCCAAATCCTGAATCTTAAATTGTTAATATGAACCTTGGTCACTCTAGTTTGGCTAATATCAGTGACACTGCTTTCTATCACAGTATCTCCATTCTGAACCTAGAAAGCAGGAGTAAAAAATCATCCCTAAAGACACAAAGATGGGGGTAATGAAGCTTCTTCATTTAAACACAAGGACTCAGGAAAAAAAAACCTAAATAAAATAATTAACCACTCATCAATTCATCATTTGCTTGAATAAAAATAATGCTGTTAATACAGGGTGACATCATTAATTCAAATCAAGGTTTGAGAGATGTTAGAATACTTTTATCCTCTCGTAGTTTAGTAGGCTATTCTCATATAATTGTTCAATATCAGATTAATCTGTACTTGCAGATTTCCAGTTGTTTGCTCTTAATAACTGTTTCTATTCAGTACAAACCATGTCCTTGTAAAGTTCCATTAAGAATGTAGCAAGAGGTTAGAAACATAACCATCTCTCCATATGCTGACTTTTTAGAGCCCTTGAAACCTCTCCTGTGGGCTCCACTGAAGAGACTAATTCTGTTCACCTCTGAATCTTGCAAACCATACAATGAAATGCCCAATGCAAACAGGGTTTGGGTGGGAAATTTATCTGCTCCATACTCCTTTTTTTTACAAAGAAGCAGAAAACAAGAGAAGCAAAAATTTGATGTTCAGCTGCATTAACAAGCATCACTCCTCTGCAATAAACAATCAGAGAACTCATGTACCTGAACTACACTAACAGCCAGCATGAAATAGAAAATGGTGAGAGTGGGTTTTGGAGAAGGAAATAAACCTTCAGATGAACTGCTTTCTTTACTCTAGAGCATTCATCGACAAGACAAAAGAGCTTTGATATAATACAACTAGAGGAACAAGGGAGGACCTTTGCATAAATATAGAGTACAAATATTAATTTTTCACTCGTTTTTTTACTTTAGTGCTCAATTTCTTTTTAGCTCTGCTATGCCAAGTTCGCTGACCACAGGGAAATAATTTGTTAGTATTCCCACTCAGATCTTCAATACAAAACCAAAACACCCAAACCAAAATACCAGGGCACAGATGAAGGACTACAGGAAACAAGATGTCTGTCTTCAAAAAATCATATTCTGCAGAGTTTTTTAGAGAAGCATTTTTTCATTCATTTAGGTATTTGTAAGAGAATAACAAAAGAAATAGTCTTGCAAAGAACCACAAAACCCCTACTCAATGACAGCATACCTTTAACATTAGTCCATCCACTCTCACATCAACATGTTCATCTGATTTTGAATTGTCATTTAACTTGTACATGGCCATGAACTGAATAAGACTCTGTTTCAAATCCAACACAAACTGGTTTAGCCAAAGAATACTTCTCTGATCCAATGTGAACTGTAAAGCATTCAGCTGGCCATACAAATTTGGACACGGAACTAAAAGAAAAAAAAAAGAAACCATGAGAATAAGGAAAATGTTTATGGGTTGGGTTTTCTTTGGTTTTAAACTATTGCAAACTTACATTTTCACCAGAGAGTACTTTTCATCAGAGAATGAACAGAAACCCAGTCCTTTAGTCTCAAGGAAGAATTGTTAGGGCATACCTGAAGTGATGCTTCCTTCCCTCACTCCAAGAAAGTACCTGAATTTTTGAGTGTATAAAAACTAAGAACAGAATTAAGTCTGAAGAAATGGGGAGAATATTCTCATTACAGAGGAAAGGGAAGACCATGGAAATCTGCTGTCCTCAAGTTCCATCCCCAAGAAATCCACTAACATTTCTGTATATAAAACAAGGCCAGCCACAGAAGACATTCCTACAATAACTCCAGCAGTTCTTCAGTGCATTTTAGGTATTGTTTCAATAGTTTGAGTTCTTTTATGTAGTCAGACAGTGAAATTACAGAAACAATATGTGGACGTTGGAGAACGAATAATTCATGTGCCAGTAAAAATGCTGCAAGTGTTTTCAGACTGAACAACCATGTTTATATAAACCAGTATTAATAGGAGTTTGCAGGAGTAAGCATTGTGGAAACAGAGCAGTCTTGTGCTCTATCCATTTTAGAAAGCCATTACCTATTTCCAAGCTTTAAGCTTCAGAAAGGGGAAAGTAACACACAAAACTTATGCATCAGTACAACAACAACAACAACAACCAAACAAAAAAAACCCCAAAAACATAAGAAAGTCTTACTAGGAAAGTCCTTTCCATCTGGGTAGTAATATTCAGTGAATTCAATATGAATAGCTGGCATTTCTGGTGGAAGATAAAGTGACTTTTTATTGCAAGAAATCAGAGGTTTAGGGGAAGAACGACACTGGTCTGCTGTTGAAACCTGTAAATGATAAAAAATTATTTCATTAACACATTCCACTTTTATGAATGATTAAGCATTTGTAGTTGCATGGTACTCCCTAGTAAGGTAACATTCCACTGCTCTTGGGTGTAGGCCCCCAAACAACATAACACAAAGTACAACACAAAGTGCTGATGAACAGTGACAAACACTTAACTGCTTTGAAGCAGAAATGACTCACATAGAAGAGTTTCACAAGAAAACTGTTCTAAAGGTACCAGATCCCCTTCCTTCATACAAGGCAAGAGGCAGCAGGTCACTTTCAAAGGTGTCCAGCAGAAGTCTAGAATGATCTGATTTTTTATTGCAAATACTACAGCTCCTGTTTAAGCATTTATGCTTGGATGGAGTGTACTTCCATACAGTCTGGTCTAGATAAGGGATAGATAAGCTAGATAAGTTTATTACACACATTAGGTAGTTCTTGTATTGTCATAAGAACAAATTCCAGTAGACAGGTTGACTCTCACACTGTGTGTCAAGCAAGGTGTTCAGCATGCACCTGGCAGAGATGTGTATGCTTGGATATGCCTGAAGGTCTGCTTCACAGGAGAATCAAGGTGCTATGGAACAGTAATCTCCATTTCTGTTTCCTTACAATGTTAATTATCAAACAAATAAGAAACCAACATTTGATATATATTTGACCTTAAATTTCACTGAATGTGTCCTAGTTTAAAAAGTATGTTGCCAAAACAAAGCTTTTCCATTCAATAGTTAGTAGGTCAAACTGTTAGTTTGAAATTACCCAATGTATTAATATTGAATATATGATGATGTCTACCAGAATTTGCCTGGAAACATGACCTTTATAAGCCTGCTTCACTTTATGTAGCTGTTTTCAAGAGACAAACATATCTGCATTGACAGACACAAAAATTCAAGTAAAATGATCTATTTAGAAAAATAGCTTTTAGGAAATTGCATAGAAATAATGCCAATTTAAAAATTGAAAATGTGTTTGTGTAGAGAGGAGGAGACAAGAGCAGAAGGCAAATGGAAACACGAACAGTACAAAACAATAGTATAAAACCACTTCAGATCCAGATAAGGCTCCCAGCAGCAATCTGCAATCTCCCACAACACCAGTAGTGACATGGCAGACAAGTGTTGGAAATTGGAAAAAGAGCAAGCAGAAATCACAGTGACAAGGGATACACACTAAACATTTTTGTTAGGACCTGAAATTTAAGAGTAGATAGTCACATATCACTACAATTCTGCCTAATGGAGACACACTCCTTCTCTATTTCACTTGCCTCAGAACAGTCAATCTGGACCACAACCAGAAAATAAAACTAATTCTAACAAAGGGAAGGGGGGTGGAAATGGTAAAAACGTCTGTTCAAAATATCACTAGAAAGAGAGTGGCTAGAAAAAGATTTTAAAAACTTAATAAAACCTCTTAACAGTTTTAAATGTACTTTGAAAAATATAAGCATAATATACAAAACCACATATTAAAATATTAGGCACATAAGATAGTACAATGAAAAGATTAAATTCATAATTTGGAGTACAATAGAACTTGGATCCAACACTAAATTGTGATAGGATCACAATTTTAACAAAGCAGAAGCACGTTCATAAAGGTCTACCCCAATAATGAATGGAAAGTCTCATTAATTTCAATGGGCTTCATATTGTCCCTTAAAAACCACAATTACATAACAGTAAGGGTGGAGTTACCCCAGTTTTACTAACTTAAAGAAATGTACCTGATATATATTGAAGTCTGCAAGTCTAACCACAATAGGACTAGACATCAGTTTGCCCTTCGGTTGTTGGGAAGATACAGAGGAAGCCCTAGATGTTCCTTTCGCTATCTGTTCCTTGCCTGTAAGAAAGAATAGTGATGGACTCATTGAAAAGAACAGTCTTTTTTTTGTAGTTTTAATATTTCATGGAAGTAGAGAATTAGTGATGTAAAGAAAATACCTGTTTGTAGGTTCTGAGGAGATACAGCAGGTGGTGATTTAGGAGGAGAATCTATGACCTGATCCTTCACAGCCTGCTTAAGTAATTCAACATTGCTTTTGAATTCATTTAATAATTCTTTGGCCCATCCACTTCTGGTTTTAGTGGCATCACTATAATGCATCCAGTGATCACAGCTGTCTCCTGCAAATAAGAGAAATGGAAAAAAATATTAGCTCATTTGAAATTTTGCTTTTAATAGGACAAGTTTCCACTATTTCACAAGTATTCTTCGAATTATAAGCTCATTGCATGCTGTAATTATAGAACAACAGCAGTCATACCAGACGTTAAAACAGAAGTTATATATTCCATATACATTCCATATTCCAGGTCTCAGCACTTCACGAAATCACTCAGAATATAGCATTGCCAGCTGCCTTATAACACCACTAACACTCAAAACATCATTGAGTATTTTCAGTTCAGAGAAATCTTACAACACATTAATGTCATATGTGAGAACATGCAAAAAAATGTTCAGTTGAAAAAAAAAAATTGAGAGCAAGTAACAGAACGATGTTCTCATGCTCACTTTTTCCAAGCTTATCTTTCCTGCCAGAACTGTGTCCTAAGAAGTTCCTGGTCCCTTTCCAGAAATGTATTCTTTTTGTCTTGGTTCTCTAGCACCTTTATGGCACACAAACAACAAGGTAAGTTCAAGAAGTGCTGCAGCACACACAGCCTTAAAAATCAATCCCACTGGAAATTCTTTTGTTCCTGCTTTCAATTCCAACACGTTTCTGTTGGTCAAGCATTCAAACCTCTGAAACAAGTCGTGATATCTTCAAGTAGTCTCTGTAAAGACATTCTACTAACCTGTTCAATAATAAGGATGCAATAACAACTAACTTCTACCAGTTGGTACATCAATCTTTAAATACTGCCATGTGAAAATTTACTTTATTTGGGACTTAATGAGTTTTGGATACTTATACTGGGGATAAGCAAGTATGTTTGCTATTAAAATAGGAAAATTATTTTGGAAAAAAAAAGCGATTTTACGTCCAAATGCAAATATTGCAGCATTAAATAAACTTTTAGGCTGGTGCCTATCACAAGAGATCACATTTTTCCCCACCCTTCTTCACAGTTATCTTTGTCGATTATCATTTTTATAGCTAAGGAAGAAGATAAAGGAACAGGGAAAAAAAACAGAGAGGGAACAAAAGGACAAAGACGCATTAGCCTGAAGCCCATGACACTGGGATTCTCCAAAACAAGGCTAGCAGCATGGGGTTACTCCAAGCACATGCAAACAGACTCTGAAGGATCTACAGGACTTTGTTAGCAACACCATAGGGAAAGCTCTAACACCCCTTCTGGGAAGCCGGTTTGGGCAACTGCCTCTCTGGAGTACATGAACACTACTAACACATGCAGCAGCATGCGGGAGCAGAGCCACCACACCCCTGTATGCAGTCGCATGGCTGTGATCTCGTGAGGATCACAGACACGTGGTGAGACAGCACACACAACTGAAATGCTGCAGGGGATGAACACAGGCTTTTGGGGAGCATAAGAGGGCAGGCAGGGCAAGACCAGTAGGAATAGATGGAGCTCAGCCTTGGTATGGATCACCAGTCAACCGAGTGTTTACAGGTTGGGAGTAGAGGCAGACTAACATGAATGATGACGTTGTGGATTTCTGCTCCAGACCATCTGATTAGGAAGATGATCAGACCCTGTTTTGTTGTCACATGCTCTGTAATGTACCCTCTTTTAAAATTTTTAGATTTCTACTAGAAATTATTTATGAGAAACACTTTTCTCATAAATACTTTTTTTGTAAGAAACACTTCTTTTGGAAATGGCTAAGATTTTTTTAATAACATTGCTTAACAGAAGGCTACAAATTGAGCCTCTACACACTGACGTTCCTGTTCAGCAAAATAATGTAAAAAGCAAAACACTGATTGGAAATGGACATAAAATGATAGCATTCTATATATGAAAAAAATCTAACAGATTGATTCTTGCTAATATCCGACTACTGAATTCTCAACATGCAGTACTGCCTTCCTCTGTCAACACAAAATTCTCCTCATGTCAGAAATGTGTAAACACTGTTTTGTTGACCAAACAAAACAGTGAAAAGCATTTGGCCTAAGACAGCTCATTCACAGAAATTAAACTAGTTCCCAGATTGTTGCTTTTGTTGTTTGTTTTTGCATATAGAAGGAAGTAAAAAGGTGCATTTCAAATGGTTTGAGCATAATTATCCAAGCTGTGTACGTGTATGCACAAATT
This sequence comes from Geospiza fortis, assembly GCF_000277835.1. Classification (NCBI taxonomy): domain Eukaryota; kingdom Metazoa; phylum Chordata; class Aves; order Passeriformes; family Thraupidae; genus Geospiza; species Geospiza fortis. Next base: position 5,677,728 of record NW_005054331.1, read on the forward strand.
TTTTTAGCTTTCAGACAAGATAGTCACAGTCACAGGTAATTCATAAAAGGCCTGCCTTCATACCTGCTTTGTGAAATGGATAATAGTCCACTGTTAAATAGCTGAAGGAAAGCTGCATGGCCCCTCCTGTAACACGTCTGTTTGGGTCTGTAAAACAAAACAATGCTTGGCCCTGCACACATTGCATTCAGCATGTTAGTTCTCATGCTGCTGTAATCCTTTAAACACCTAACACCTACTTTCTTTCCTTTACTGTCTCTCCTTACAACCTCATTATCTTCCCTCAAAATTTTCATTTAAATAGTCTTCACTGGTTTCTAAAGATCAGCTTGCAGAATTCTGTACTCAGTCACTACTTAAAAATTGTGTGCTGTTTTCAATGCTACTAAAAAGACAACATGTTGAAAGTACATTACTGCAGTTTTTCTGAAACAAAACTTTTTATACTGAATATATGATTATAATCAGTCTTTGAAGTCAACATTTACTTTCAAGAATACTATATAATATAATTTCATTTGACAAATATTGCAGTGAAGGGGTCTTCTGAGAATTTTCTCTTCTGACTTTTTCCACTGTTGAATTTAAACTCCAAAAATAAAGGATCAATAAAAAGATCTCACTAGGAGTGATAAATTCCAACCACAGTAGATACACTGCATGTAAGGAAATAAGTCTCCAGCCAGTGAAATTCATGCTCTGCTATTTTGAAAGTGTCTTTCCTAACCAAGGAAATGCATTTTTGTTAAACCCTACATTTTTCATATTTTTCTTCAGCAGACCATGTATGTTTCCATAAATTTTTCAGTGACTAATAATATAGTAGACCTTGTATGTTTCCATAAAATTTTCAGTGACTAGATATACAGTAGTATCTCACTCCCTATGATCACTTTTGAAAGGCATGAAAAAATGCCCTTATTTGTCTTCTTTTTTTCTGATTCTAAATGTGACTACATGCAATAGGCTTTCGTTAAAAAGAATCAGTACAAGATTTACACACAAAATTTTAAGGTCACAGAACACTCATTCCATTCTTTCCATGTGCTGCAGACCATATCAAATTGTCTAAATTAGTAACACAAAGAGTAACACTCTTTTATTAGTTTGCATTTATAAGAGTATTAAAGAAACAGATTGTATAGTGACCCCTTCAAGCCACAAAAATATTGTCACTGTATTCTTCATAACCCAGCTAACTTATAAAAGAAAAAGACCCAGCAGTAACAATCAGACTGATAGAATAAGTTCCTAGAAGACAGAAAAAGCAGAGAAGTACTAACACTCTCAGGTTTTGCAATTATTCTAAAATAATTACATTTATTAATGAAGTGCTGTCCTAACAGAGCCACCTAAATAGCTTTACATGAATCCATAGACACTGGAGACAATTCTAACTATTTGTCTAAACTAAAGTCTCTTGACTTTATTGTATTATTATTTTCTCATTATTGTATTCCTCAAAATGTCTCCCCTGAAGAAGATTATGATTCATAGACATGCAACTTAAAAAAAAAATAATACCTTTTTCTTTAGAGTGGATATCATCACATATATGTAGGTCCAAGTGGGAAATTACTAAGTGATAAGAAGTTTCCTTAACATCAAAATCATTAAACAATTTTACTATTACATCGTTTTGATCAGGTGCTGCTGTTGTCTGGTGCGCTTTCACCTGCTGGGAGCTGGGTGCAGGGGCAGAGCTCTGAAAAAATATTTAGTCAGCCACATCAATTTATAATGTTTATTGTTTCTTTCAAGCATCAGGATCTGCCTCCTTACACAAAACAGGCATTTGAAACAAGGAAAAAATCTGCATGACATGCATTCCCCCTTGAATCATTACTGAGATTTAAGTTTAGTGTTTTAGAATAAAGCGAAGTTGAGCTAATGGCTGTGTGCACTGTACTGCACAGCCAGGGCACACCCCATTCTCCCCATTCCTCACACTTCCTTACACCCCTGTCACTCACAGCACTGGTACTTTTCTAGCTTTTGTTGCAAGCTGTTCAGGGAACGAAACCAATAGTGGGCTCCATTCTGCTAATTTAATTCCTCAGGCTACATCACAACAGGGTCAAACATAAGTCAGTGCCAGTGTCAGAGAACAGGTGAGATATAAGTACAGGGCACTGAAGGACCAGAACCTCCCTGCTCAAGAGCAGGTAACCATTACATTGCTGTAGCTTCACATCACTGCATAAGGCACCAGGGCCAGCAAAAGAACTGAACTGTGTTGCAGTACACTGGCTTTACTCTAAGAGATCCTCTACAACTGACTGTACTGAATCAATCATGTTTTATTTTATAGCACTTATCTTCTATCAGTGTACTTGTCCTGCTTCTTCACACATAAGAAGAGGTGCCTCCCCTCAACACTCACAAAGCCCAGCTGGTCTAGCCTGCTCTATGTGCTGAACAACACCAAGATTTACATGCAGCATCAACAGCACAGATATGCCAGCAGAAATATATTTAAAGGAGAATTGGTTTTCATTATATATTCCAACAAGAGCTGCATGAAGGTAACCTCTTAATAAAAGCTAATTTTTCAGTATCATGAGAACAAACTGGACAAGCACTTTAAATTATTATAGTAACCATATCTACCCACACATTAAGGTTACCTTAATGTGTCTTAATTATTTAAATTCATAACCATAAAATATTTTGAGAACAAATTTACTAACAGTCAATAAAGAGTTAAGTAAACACAGAAGTCTAAACACACTGTATACGGGTAAAGAAAGAGAACTACTTTTATTTTCTTTGGTTAACATCAATATACAAAATCTTGCGAAGCAAAGACCATTTTAAACTGATTAATTCCCAGTATAATTTAAGATATACAGCTGAATGAAAATGAGTAACTGAATATTCTCTAAAATAACACAACTAACCACACTGTGTTGTTTTGTAGAACATACATACATAATGATACAGTGAGACAATCAATCCTCATACCTGGGCTGTTTCAGAAGCCAAGCTTTTCCTCTGTTCTGCTGATTTCTCTATGGCTTCACTAAGAGATTTGGCATACTGCACCATGGCTTTCAATTGGGAATCAGTCAAAACCCACAGCAAATCATCCAGAATCAGAACCAGTTTAGATGCCACAACATTACAGTCTTTTAACTGAAAAATAAAAAATTAAAGAAGTTGAACTAAGTACTTAAATTTCTTATATTAAATACATAGGGTAAAGAAAAGTTTTATGCAAAAAGCAATAACAAACATTTTTTTTATTTTAAATCTTATTCCTCTTGCTAATTAAGGAGTACCTAAGACACAGTATATTTATGCTTCACTCTATGTATTTGGCATGCATCAGATATTAAACTGCTGCATTTCTCTAAATGTAAGTGGTTTAAATATTACCAGAATTTAGAGAGATAAAACAACAAGCATCATCATAAACAAAGCTCTGCAGATCAAACCATTTTATTAATGGGACCTATATAAAGTCTTCATTTTCAAAACCTGTCTGCAGTATTTCTTGTAAACTCTACAATCTTGTAGATTTACAATTCTTGTAAACTCTACAATTTCTTGTAATCTACAATCAGTTACATGTTATGATAAATTTAGTTCAAGGAATTCTATATTCAATATGGTCTAAATTTAAAATCTTTACTATGTACATGTATGCATTAAGAGCATGAGTTACAAATTAAAAAATAAAATAAGACTTCAAACTTTTCAAGTTTACCCTTCTTTTAAGTGTGACCCTAATTTTTGATTGGTTAGTAATCAGTCGAACTGGAGCACTCATTATTTCATGCTTAGAACTCTGGATTGCATCAGCCTCTATTCTGATCATCTGCCAGTTGATTTCTTTAAAAGTCAAGACCTGTAAAGACAGTAAAAAGGAGAAAAACACCTTGATGCAATATGACAGTTACTTGCACCTAGCCCTATGATTGTGTATGTATACATCTGTACACAAAAACTCACATTAACCGTACAGACAGAACAAATACAACTCACTTGTTATTCCACCTAAAGGTGTCAGGAAGCCCTCACTCTGCCTGTCACAGAAACATTAAGCTACTTCCAAGCAGACTGAGGTAACAAGCAGCACTTAAAATATTCAGAAGAAAATAAAGGTCACAGCTATTGCATACTAGGTTGCTTTTGGGAGAGGAAAAAAATGATTGTTTCGTTTAGTTCCAAAATGTTAAAGAAAAGGACAGGGGAAGAAGCAAGGCTACAAGATAGGAGAGGTTTTTTTGGAGTGTTTTATTTCAATTAAAAGAGAAAGTTAAACATTGAGCACACTGCATGCCATGCAGACTCCACAAGCTCTGAATCCACTACATGGATTTCTAGAAGACACAGCAAGCAAATGTTCGAATAATGATGACACAAGAGCATCAAGTACAGCTGGACACTGAAAATCAAATATGGAAAAATGAACAACTGTCCAGCAGGAACATCAAATGAACAGGATATCAGTAGGGAAAACCAGTAATTCCAGTTTACCTAAAACTCCTTCCTGCATGATTTGGATGATGGGATCAAGTTTCCTAAGTAAGTTCACAGACAACACTAAGCTGGGAGAGTGTTGATCTGCTGGAGGGTAGGAATGCGCTGAAGAGAGATCTGGACAGTTTGGATTGATGGGCCAAGGGCAATTTTATGATGTTCAACAAGGCCAGGTGCCAGGTCCTGCACCTGGGTCACAACAACCACAGGCAACACCAGAGGCTGGGGGCAGAGTGACTGTTAACTGGGCCCCTCACTCCAGCACAGACACAGAGGTGGCTAGAGCATGCCCAGAGAAGGTGAAGAGTCTGGAGCACAAATCTTATGAGGAGCATCTGAGGGAAATAAGCATGTTTAGCCTGGAGAAAAGAAGGCTCAGAAGTGACCTTATTGCTCTCTACAACTGCCTGAGGGGAGATTGCACAAAGATGGGGGGTGGTCTCTTCTCCCAAGCAGGAGACAAGACTAGCAACGGAACAAATGAAACAGCCTCTAGCTGCACCATGGGAGGTTAAGGAAGGGACATGAGGAAGAATTTATTCACAAGAAGGGTGGTTAAGCATTGGAATGGGCTGCCTAGGGAAGTGTTAAGAGTCACCATCCCTAGAGAGTTTCAAGAAATGACTGGACACAGCACTTAGTGCTATAGTTTAGCGGGCATGGTGATGCTTGGTCAAAAGTTGGACTCTATGATCTTGCAGGTCTTTTCCAACCTTAATGATTCCATGATTACTGTCTGAAGAAACAAGGACCAGCCATGAGTAAAGAGCAAGATGGAAGAATTTGTTTGGTATATGACTTATTCTTACGTGTCATTCTCCTCTTGTCAATTTGAAAACCTTACAGCATATGTCCTGAGAAATGCAGAGACTTAAGTAAAACATACCCAGTGTGTCTGGAAAGGAGGTACACTCCATCAAGTGAGCAAGATGAAAAGTGCAGGGCAAAGCATCCTGAAACACTTTTTGCAGAAAAGCAGAATACATATCCTCTTCATACAGGAGATGCTGTGTGATCAAAAGCTTTTAAAGTATTCTAAGGAGATTGCTTATTATATTAATAATGTAGCTACAGTGCAAAGCTAAATGATTATGCCTTAAATATATGGTTCAGCACATGTTATCTTCAAAGTACAGCACTGGTTTTGGTTTTTCACCTTTTCATGCAATTTGCTGCTTACAAATCATTCACTGTACTATCTATAAATTTGTTTCTGGTTTAATTGGATAGGAAAGGAACACTCTCCCAAGGAAAGCTCTGTTGTGTACAGGTCAACTGTTCAGAATAAAATTCTTCCTAAAAACCACAAAAATCAAAAAATCTGCCAAAACAAAACTCCATCTAGTCAACGTTTAATTCTTCCCATTCAGACTTCATTAACATGGGAGCATAAGCACACAGATAAGCTGCAGGAAAGGAAAACTGTCAGAAAAATAGTTTTCAACTTCTTACTTTTGTGGTATTTTTCTCTGATATTCTCTTGG
>NW_005054331.1:5683748-5698399 GCF_000277835.1 Geospiza fortis
TGGCCAGATGTATGATGCCAAAACAAGTGTTCCTGAATACGCTATTTATAATCAACCTTGCACTCAGTATACATTTAACTTTGGTTAGCTGGGAGAAGGCAAATGAATGATGTACAACAAACTAGCACTTCCATGCGCTACTCTCCAGGACAGTAGAAACATACACAATTTACTGCTATTATGTTTTTATATATACATGTGATTTAGCTATTCCAAGAAAATAACTGCACAAGAACTTGACTAAATTTCATTTAAAACTGCTTTAGAAAAGAAATCCTTATCAGGCAAACTCTCACAAGCAAATAAATAACCAGTTAAAACTTTTTTAAAATACAATTCCTGTTGTTGTTGCTGTTGCTATTATTATTACGACTAATAACAACAACAATAACAAAACCAGCACAACTTCTTATCCTTCCATATTTAATATACTGTTCTTTGTTCTTTCAGTACTCTTCAAGTCTGGCTCAGTTTGCATTTCAGAATAGTCATTCACTTGGAGAACATAAGAGGGAAACCATACACCTCGGTCTTGTTCTTGCCTAAGCATCCTTGTTGGCTCTTTGATCTGACTCACATCCACCATTTTTACATATTTGTGCTCCTAAAGGACAACTGAAATTACTGAGCACAGAATGTCTCCATTCCCAGTAATGTTCTCTATCCTGTAAAAGGTTGCAATTCAACTTCTTCCTTTATCACAAAAAGAAGGGAAAAAAGTTAGTAAAAGTATTATTTACCTCTCCACGTTGAGCTTCTTGTATTCTGGTAAATCTAAGGTCAGCATGTTCCCAGTTTGCATTTACACTATATATTCTCAGCTGGGAAAGTTCAAATGAAGCATTAAAGGCTTTTGCACCAATCCTTATTATAATGGAGTTCACAGAAACTGAAATGCCTTCTACCACTTTTTCAGCAAAGCCATATTCACTAAAAAGTGAAATGCCAACATATTAAAAATAAACCAAGTGAAAGGGCACAAAATTAAATACATTAAATAAATTATGAAACAGATGTTAAAATAAATGAAGACACTTATGTATTCTACAGTTAGCAACTTTTGCTCAATATACTCAATGTAGTTTACAATAATTTTCACTGTGATCCTCATCTCTATATAATTAAAGAACATATATTTGACTAAGATCAATCTGCACAAATTATAACATTTAATACAATCCTTTGATGTTAAATTACAAGGATGTATGTATGATATTATACATACATTAAAAAAGCAGTCTACATCATTATGCAGAAAACCTACCCTTCTTTATAAACGTAAGGAGTAATTCGTGTCAAATTAATTACTTGACAATTCCAGTCCAGTTAGTATTTATGTCAATTAGCCAAAATATTTTGTCCATTAAAAATAATAACTTTCAGATATTCAAAATAGTATAAAGTATTTACATTATTTCACTCTATAAAGAAAGGCATCCTAAATGGTGGCTACACCTCTACAGTAAATCAACATGCATTCCGGTATTAAAAAAGATTAAGCTGTTGTAAATAATTTTTAAATAAAAATCTTATATGTTCTGAATGTTTTAGATTAGGGTATGGAAAACTCAATATTAAATATTATTTTAACATCTAAAAAATTCCACCCCTTTGTTTTCTTGCTGGCTTTTTCTGCTTGTTTAAAAAAAAACCAAAAAACTTGTGTGGTTTGTCATTCCTTTTCCTTTTTCAACTTTCATTCTACACAAAATCTCTATGGCTGCGATTATCAAGCTGTACCTTAGGAGACACAGAGGCCCATAGACTTCTACACTTTGCATAGAAGCTATTACAACGAAAAATATTGTATCATCAAATTTATTTTTCTGTATATAAGTCCCTGTGACCACGGAAAAGTGTTTTGAGTCTGTGTAAAGGAAATTACTGGGGTGTAGTGAGACATAAAATCACTGATGTAATGTTGTGTTGTCCCACCAAATTGCTTAAGTTTTGGGCTATACAGTTTGCATGAAATCTCCCAGTAAGAATCAGCTGATACAATTAAGGAAATAGAACTTTAAAACACTGCACTAACAAACAACCCTTAAAACTCTTTAGACAAAACAAATAAAAAAGAAAAATTTTGAAAACCCACATGAACATTATATGTATTTTCCAAAATGGAAGAAGGCAAGATATTATTCATTTTTAAAAAACTTAATATCAATTAAACTCAGTAAATATCTGATATAGCAGTTGCAGCCCTATGAAATGTACCTTGCAAGATCTATATCTAGTTCACATCTTCTCTCCAGGCTTGGGCCTGGACAACTCCATTATCACTACACTACTTCATACACAAGCAATAAAATAAAATTTTGGAGGAGATGAGAATGGCAGGCTGCAACCCTACATACTTCTGAAAATTTGCAGTGAATCTGTTTTACAAAATGCCAAACCTTTTTTGACCAATTACATGTAAGTACCATCACTGACCTCTGCCCAGATGCAGTTGCTATAGGAGAGGGTCCATTAGGGGCACGTGGCTCTTCACATGTGCTCATTTCCATTACAACTTTATCCAAGGACTTGAAAAACAAAACAAAATTAAATTGGAGACCTTAGAGGTAACAAAGTGAATAGATGACACATGAAGAACCAAAATCCAAACGAAAAAAGGTCACTTGAGAACTTCTTCTGAAATAAAAAAACACATAAACATTTCTTACCATGTCAATTTTTCCACAAACTTTTGTAATGCACTAGAATTGTATTTTTGAAACTTTTTCTTATGTTTTTAATTTTGTGAGTTCTAACACACATCCCCAGTTAAATACTGTATCATTAAATTCTTGATCCCTGAATATTATTTATCCAACATATAAATTTTCAAAAATTGCATTTCAAAATGGACATGCTTTAATGTATACTTATCTGCATTTTCTTTCCATACAGCTGTTCTTTCAATGAACTACTTAATACAAGCTGATTCAAAGCTCAGAAATTAAGATTTTTTCCCTAACTGTGACTTTCTACCAGCCCTTCTGAATTCCCCCATTTATGCTCTTAGGTCAGACAAATACCAAAAACCACTTTGTCCTCAATTTTAGATTCTTAATGATTCAACCTGCCTTAGCTACTAGATTATTATCATATTGTGTTAATCATGCCCGTTGTCATAATCTGCTTGCTCAACATCTTTCTGTGCTACTCTTATCCATGAAAACCTGACTACAACCAAAAAATTCATGAAGTGTCTAGTCTGGATTTATCTATACTTCTCAGTATTTTGATGCTTAAAGGGAAGCAATAGCTGTTAAGAGTAAATTTTGACATTTTTAAATTATTTTTGAGCTGCCTCAATTATTATCTTTCCTTGAAAACAACAGAGAAAAAAAACAAGAAAACCCAATCCCTCAATTTGAGGATGGTGTGGGGAAGCCAAGATTTCTCCCGGTTATCCTAACAGTTTTGCCTGTTTGACCACTCTTAAAAATTCCCTTTACTACATGACTAGTGCACAGAACAGTAGGACATGGATTCAGGGAGATTGCACAATATAAAAAAGAGGTAAAGAAGAATGCCTGGATGCAGATCTATGTCTTTTTTCACTGGCAACTTCTGTACTTGGATAGACTAAAAACTGCTGCAGATCATCTGTGGGGCCTAATATCACTCCCCAAAACTATCCTGTTTATCATATAAAACCAGAACTGGGTCATGAACAAACAGTATGTGCCACTATGTCAACAGACTGATTCTCACAAAGGGCAACTCAGCTTAGTGAAAGTCCCTTTGGCTAGACAAGTGGGTTCTAGTTATCCAGTAAGCTGTGCTAACAGAGGATGCTATTCCAACTTAATTCAACTCTCAGTAGCAAAAATATCCCCTCTCCCCATCCCTGCCAAAATACCAGAAGTTCAGTGATGTAATGAAGGGCTGAGGTTTGGCACTTGGGCCACCAAATTCACTTTCCTTTAGAAATTAAAAAGCCATTGTACAATCTACCATTGAATAGTGAACTTTTGTTACCTATTTAATGCACTTGTTCAAGGACACCTTTATGTAAAAAAGGTTACCTTGAAAGTTATTTTAGCCTCAAAGAGTGCTAATGTAAATTCAACAGGAGCTAACCAAACAGCATCTTGCTACGATAGGTCAAAGTGTGTCATGTTCAAGAATAGCACAGCTTAAACCCATTTCCTAATTTGGCAGCTGCATCTCGCAGCCAAGTGGTTGAATCATCCAACCTCAGCATTACCAGGCTTTAAGTTCTGGGTGTCAGGAAGAAGCAGTACAGATGTAAGTACATTCCAACTGGGTCACTAGCAAATGCATCAATTATTTAAAACAACATGTCTTTCCCAAGTCTGATTTCGAACGAAGGAATTACAAGCACATTCACTGCAAGACTGGGAAGCATGAAAGCTAAAGGAATATTCACTCTTAAGCAAATGCAGTTGAGAAAGTTTACTCATCATAAAATACATTACTTCTTGTGCTACCACAATTGTTAGTATATTTAAAGAACAAAGGAGAACAAATGTTAGAATTAATGCAACTTCTAATTGTTGTTGAGTCCTATTTACACATTTTACCTCCTATTTATAGCCAGGCTCAATCCTAAGCGGTTACAAAAACCCTGTAAATGCTATGTGTGTCAAACCTGCTATAGCTGAGATCACCATGTAAAGTACAGATGTAGAATTGAAAAGTCCCAGAAAAGACCGCTCCAAAAGAAAGGCAGGAACTTGTAAAAGGGGGACTTGGACAAACAACTACCCTCCAAGTAATCCCAAATGAACATGCAATGACTAAAAACGTGACAGAAGTGAGCTAACAGTCAAACATTACAGTGATTACACCAAAGCCACAGATTAAGAAAATAAACCTACCAAGGAAAACATTAAGGCATTTTGCCTTGATCTGCTGCTACCCAGAGGACACTTCGTAAAGGCCAGTTATTGTTTCAGTTATTTCCAGAATCATATCAAGAGAACTATATAAATATTTGATATAGATTTTGCTACACACAGTACATTTCAGAGTTTATTTCAGAACTCACCAAAGAGATGGGATGTGTTTTCAATTTTGTCCATGGTATCTGCAAGAGAAAACACTACTCTAAAGCAAATTAAATATTAAAAATACAGTAAAATAAATCACACAGAATGTGTTCTAAGCATACAAATTATATTTCTAGCTTCTGAACTCAGCATAACATTACTTTCAAAATATTAAGTTCATCTGAACATACTGTGTGGTAACTTTATGCACACTAGGTGTTAAAATGTTTGAACTTCAAAATCTACTTATCACTGAGTAGAAAAACAGAGAAACAAAGCAGAATCGGTCTCTTTAACAGTGAGTTGTCAAGCATCAAAAAAAGCATCACAGCCTTACACATTATTTCCTTTAAAAGGAAAAAAAATGTACATTTCCTTTGTTGCCCTACAACTAATTAGATGCCTGCAACAAAACATCAAGTTCACTGCATTTAGAAAAATCAGGACAATCTCCCATAGTGGGAAAAAAAAGCAAAGAAAGAACACCAAAAAGCCATAAACAAACTCCACCAAAAGACTAAGGAGGTGTTCATGTTTGACCAGATTGTGACTTCAGTCAAGAACAAGCCACACTTCATTTCTTAATTCCACGTTCATACAATGTGATAGAGATGATACACATTGTTTCAATTATTAGCAGCCACAATGCCCAAAAAGGCACTATCTCCTAGATTTATTCTGTTTCCCACATTTCCCACAGAGATCAGAATCCCTCCAAAAGGTATTTTTGGAAACAGGAACAGAGCAAGAGGGAAAGCAATAAATGAAGAGGAGTGAAGAGAGAACACACAAAAAAGAGAATAATAAATAATGATGATAGACTAAGTACTGCAGACAAATACAAACTTTTACTTCTACATTTTCAAAACAAGTAGGAATGAATTCTATTCAGGAAGAAAAAAAACTTAAAAATAATTATTCTTATTTTCATTATTTCCAGATGTATTTTACGTCATCACATGAGAAAGAAAAATAAGGAAGAAATTATTGCTGATAAAATCTTCATTGTTCTTTAAAATTTTGTCAAGCACTTATCAGAATTTCCTACTAATACAAAGTTGCTTGAAAGTTTACAAAGACAAAACAAAAAGAAAAAAGATTTGGTTAATTACCACTCCAGGACAATAAAACACTCACCCTAATGGATGCTTTATTACAAAACACCTTGTTTATAGCCAGCCATGTTGGAAGATCCAGCATGTTCTGGAGTACCTCTTGATCCAACTCTAAATTGGTCAGCTGACCTTCTCCCTTTAACGTGCTCAGGTTGATCTTGTCAGGTGACAGATTTTTGGTGAACCTGAAAACAAACAAACCTTAAGTAAATACATATAAAGCAATCAAAGCTATCCTGCACATGAGTGACAATTTAATTTAAAGCAATGGTCTGGGGGTGAGGAAATCTTTGATAAATTTCACCCAGGAAAGAAATGATATGATGTACTTGATTTATCCCTCTAATATTTTTCATCTCAGTAGCTCAATTTATAAATACATAAACAAAAATATATTGCAAGCTATCTTCTGATTTTTGTGTCACCCAGAATAACAAATGATCCTCGACTCAAACTACTGAACTATTTATTTTAAACTATATAAAGTAGAATTGAATCTATTTCACTCTTTAATTTTTTGAAAGAAGAAAAAATCCCAAACCCCTAAAATTACTGTCGTAAACAGTACCTTTCTATATATTTAGTTAAAATCTTGCAATAAATAAGTTTTATTTACAGTATTAATTCCATTTAGTCATAGAATTTAAAGACAAATTAGAAATACACATACACACAAGAGCATGAGGTATATAAAATATTGGATGAAAACTTGAAAGCTCAATATGATATCCATGTGGTAAAAAGTGTAACTATTTAAAAGTGTACATATAAATTACTTTATATTTCAAATGTACTTGGATTTGCTGATACAATGAAACAATCTGTGTGACTGTGTCAAATGGTTCACATCCTAGTGAGACAACATGACAGAGCCCATGGGTTCTCTACCTTCAAACCAACAGCTGTAGCATTGTATCTACTATAAGCTAAGAACAGGCTATACTTTACCACACTTTCAATCTGCCATGAAAAATTGTTTCTGCTCATGAATTGAGTCTAGTTTTGCAAGATCAGGTAGTAGAAAAAACAGCTGTTGGCAGTATGCTTTGTGACTTTTCCCCAGCAAAATCTCCAGGTGCTGCTACTCTCCAGGCAGAGAGCAAAGGGGTTTGTCCGTCCTCAATGATGTTCCATTCTGCAGCAATGCCACAGGAGGTGCAATTCCAGCATTTCCTTTCCATTCAAGAGACCAGCCTCTAACTGAACCACAAGGTCCCCATTAAGTCTGATACTGGAGGAGATGATGGAAAAAAATGAACAAAGTCGGCAAGCTTTTTTTTTTTCTTTCCTCTTAACAGTTTCCAAACACAGCTTGAAACAGAGAAGGCATTTTTCTGAGTCCAACTCCCCAACTCCATTCCCGGCATAGTTAGCTTTGAAAATGCATTTACCTAGCCTGACAAAATACAAGTAGCATGTATTTGCAAATAATACTAGACATGTTTCTTATGACAGAAGTACTGCATAACACATACATTGTTACTGTATTGCTTACAGTCAAAAATTATCCACAAGCAATGAGATGTAATCTGTGAATAATACAGTTTCATAATTTCAGTACTAAAAATATATCAAGATAAAAGTATCGATAAATGTATTTTCCTTGGCAACTAATGTACTTCTAAATGGTCTGTTTAGAAACATTACGGGGGGAATAAAGGACTTGAATTATTTTGTTTTCTGGTTATCCTTTTTTCTTGCTTTCAACAAGAAAGAATAATGAGAAGAGCTAAATATCCTTCCTCATTAAAACAACCTATCAGTAACAGCAAAATATAAAACTTCCTATCTCAGAAACCATTGCAAAGTCTCATCTGAGTCAGGTAGTACAAAATTCCTAGAAGATAAAAAGCAGCCATTGAATGTTTTCAGTACCTGGTAGTACCTCTCACTCTTGACTTTCTACATAAGGGCCAACATAAGAATTACAAACTGGTGTCATTTTAAAGTCACATTTACACAACAAATGCAAAACCATTCTGCCATTACACACACACAGGTACACACAAGCCTCCTGAGACTCATGCTCTGTGAAAGAAGTCCGCCTCAGAGTTGCTTGTTGCTCAGCCACACCAGAAATGCCTCTCAGATTGGAGACAGATCTAAGCATTATCCTGTCACAGCTGCAGACACACCACAGTGAAACACACAGGACCTACAGAAAGAGGTTTTCAAATTTCAGAGCAAGAAAGATACCAAAATACCAATCAGGAAGAGAATGGCAACAGCAAAGCCATTTTTGAGCTACTTTCAATAAACTTCCAACAAACAAAATAGAAGCCAGTTTCTCTCAACATGGAGCAGAAGGACAGGGAAAAAATAAAGAAGGACCATCACTTTTTCTAGATACATTTTTTTAAAATTCTTCATTCAGAGGAGACAGACATAAGAGGATCTCTGCCTGTTAAGACTGTACTCTTCAGGTCAAAAGTCATGGAAGGAAACTCTCAACAAGTGAGCTGTGAGAAGATATTCTTAGCATAGTTGTTTTCACAGATTGATTTTCAATTTTACAAACTACACTTTCTTTCTCAAAACATATCTGAGGTTTGAATTACTATGTGATAGCATGGATTTCAATACAGCTTTAATATTGAATTTCCTAAGTAGAATAATGCTGCAAAATATTTACAGCTGAAATGCAAGAATCCAGACATATGAATTTGTCAATATCACAAGTTGTCTGACATAGCTCCTTTTGGGTTCATCTACACACACATGCACTAAATATTCCAATGCAGTTACAGATAGATGGCTCAACTTCAATTTACAAAGTACAGACTAAGAGTTTTGTGAAAAGCATAGAAGACTGTACAGTAACAGTGCAGTATTAAGAATCAAAGAGAAGTAAGTTACAATCAATGGACAAGTCAGGACCACAACAGTTCCTTCAGTTGTCTCCCTCTAAAATAACTCAAAACCTACATAAAATATGCATTTATTTCCTTGCCTAAAATATTTATTTTCTAAAGGTTTGTTTGTAACACCACAGGCTTGGAGCTCCACCATGCTGGCAGAGAAGATGGCCAAGAAGTTGAAAACAGAAACAAAAAAAACCCCAAAACAGGTAGAGAAGATGGGAAAACACTTTTCTGAAGCCACAAGCTTATGGTTTGTATAGGGAAGGCCATAAACCACATGAAGCTTAGAGCAGTGCTCCCCAAAGGTTTGGAGCAAATACCAGGTGCCTTGTCAAGTTTGACAACAGAAACTCCAACCTCTGGATTTAGTAGAGAAATAAGAGTACTCTGGATCACATTTGGACACAGATTCTCAGCTGTTTTGCACATCTCCTGAATATACAACTGCTTTCCCCAGCTCTATCATGTGCCTTCTCTGCTTTTTAAATAAAATTTCCTCAGCGATATGACTCTAAATGTATGCTCTAATCATGACAAATCATTAAATCACAGTATGTGCCACAAGTTTTGCTTATCTCCTCGTTGTGAACTCAAACTGCTTAAACAACAGGCTTTGAAAAAGGGAAGCATGACCTACTAAGCACTGGCAACTGGATCAATAATAGAATAGCAGAAATGGAACACGAAGATAACTGGTTTGGTTTTTTTTACTGTTTCACCTGGCTGAACCATGTTATTTGATCACTAAGGAATATGACACCATTTCTGAAACAAAAAACAGAAGGTCTTTTTCAATTGAGTTTCTCAGGAGGATGTTTCCTTCCCATGACTCTAAGCAACAGAATGAAGGAGGTCTACTACTATTCAGCTCACTATACTACTTCAAACTTTAAGATTTCAGGTATAGAAGAGGAATACAGCTCTCTGTCAAATTTCCCACAGGAAAAAAGTATTGGGATCAACAGTGTATATACTGTTACAATTGAGTTCCTCTCATCCAGCGCAACACCACAAACCATAGCTGATTTTAAGTAACTGGTTTGATCAAGTACACCCCTCACTGTGACACCCAACCGGCGCCCTGTTACACCCTCCAACATCAGCTCATACACGAGAAAGGTATCACCCCTTTACCCATCATAATTGTGGCCACTCCACACAAATTCCTACATGCTTTATCTAATCTCACCATGAACATTTGCAGAATTGTCTGATATGTATTTGGTGTCTGAGTGCAAGATGGAGAACCCTCCACGGCCTGTTGGATGTCCAGTATGGAGAGGATCTGCATCACCTCCTGCAAAGCACTTTTGTGAAGGTGCTTATCGCCCAACCCTCTGGAGCAGGACACGGCATTTCCTTGTTTACACACCCAGCCTGGATCTACTGTTCTCAGGCTGGCCATGGGTTACAGCACACTGGACAAATCCAAAACAGCACCTACAACCCTACAGCTTCAGGTGGGACTTTTCATGCTACTGCATAGGACCTCAAGCACCTAACAGTTATCAGGCTTTTTGACCTATCATAGTCTAAGGACTAATCTTCCTTTCCAGGGAGATCACTAATTAGGACCTTGGCTCAACAAGCAACCCATATTTGCGTAACACATCAGGTGCAGTGTCACACCACCTCCTGATCCATCCCATTGCAGGAGCCCTGAATAATACATCTGCTTTGCTGACACTTTCCAAATAATTGCTTCCATTTTCTTACAACCCAGAACGACTTCAGCACAGACTCCCACTCCAGGTGACTTCCTAAAGACATCTTAGAACACTGCTACTCACTTCAAGACCTGTTCCACACTTTCTCAAATACTGACATCCCCACCAAGTACGTAATGCCTCCCCTAGTTAATTCTGTAATAACACATGTAGGAAATTATTTTCTTTCCATTTAGAAAAGCTGTATTGCTTGCTTTTTGGGTACAGGCAGAACTGAGACAGCTGCTGTCATCAGTGGTTATTATCTAATTATGTGTCATGAAGCAGATCTGCACAGACACAGCCAAGCACTGTGCATAAATGAGGAGCTTGCACTGCACAAATGACAACCATGTTGCAAGTAAAACATTGCTCAAGCAATTCACCTTTCATTTATAATGAATCCTCGCACAGATCAATATTAAGCTTTTCTATTCCATGGGTCTTTTCACATCAAGCAGAGAAATGGCCAATATGATCAACCACAAAGAAATTTATTCAAACATGACAATCCTATACGTCATGCCTTAATGACATAGTGAGTACAAGATAATATAAAATCCTGAATATATCAAACAATATGTGGCAATGCATATACAACTTCCCCACTGCAGGCAGCAAAAAAACCCCCTTAATTTGCATATACTTGATAACTATAAAATACCACTTAAAATACAATATTCTGTACCTAATGCAAAAAAAGCCATTTGATGAAAAATAACTTCAGAAATTTAAAATCATTAAATAATGATATGGTGTAAAAGCATAACAATACCTGCTTTTTGGAAATGGCATCATTTATTTATATGACATTAGCAGGTATCTTTTTAATGCTAACTGATCAGATCTCACAACAAAGTAAGATCTTTTTGATATTAATTATAAGAACTCCTAATTTTAAATAAATAAATAAAATCAGTCACTTTCTTCTGTAAATTAGTTTAAGAGCTGACTGATCCTTCAAATATGTCAATACAGAGTTGATACACAATAAGTAATGAAAAGGAATTAAGCAGATGCAAATAGTAAACAGTAAATGTCATATAGCCTAAAGATATTGGGAAATACCCAGATTACATTTAGAAAATACACATCAAGGTATGTTTATAATGGGATTGCTGATTTAGTTCACAACCCCAAAATTAGTTCAGGACTTACAAAAATCCCAAAGAATCCAAACCACACAGCTGCATACAAACAATTATTTTTTGCATAATTTTAAATTACAAAAAGAAACAGGAGTGGAAACTCAAGTAACATTTTATAGAGCTCACTTCACTCCTAAATTTATATAATTACATACCACCTCTTACATTTACTCTACAAAGGTGGGAGAGGGGAAGTTACCTGAGGGCAAGGCATTCAGACATAAGGCCCCTACTCCTGGTGAAAGCAAGTGGTCAGTTGCCACGGCTTCTGAGAAGCTTCTGGTACTCATTTTGGTAGTAAGGATATTCACAGCAAACCAATCTCCACCAGAGCCAGCTGGGATCGCTGCAGGGAACGGGACACAGGGGACACACAAGGGATCAAGTTCAAAGGGAAGAAGGAGTGATACAATAATGTAAGAGAGTTTTAGCTGAAGATAACTGCAGTTACAACAGTTTGTTACACATCATGACACTACAGAATTCAAAACGAAACAGACCTGTGTAAAACACTAGATTCCTGGGAGAGTATCCCTTGCTGTCTGATACTACAGTACTGGAGCCCTGTCTAAATGAACAGCTTATGAATAAAGTTTTAATCATGCAGAAAAGATCAATATAATGTAGCCAAGTCATTTCAGAGACACCCAGTAAGTGCATTCAGAAGATGAGGAAGAAGATAGCCCAAAGATGCAGCATAAGAGGGCTTTATTTCATTTTTAAATGGGAGACAACTTTTCAGTTTTGTTTTGCCTAGCTTGAGATTTCTCACATTATTTGTTCCTATTTACAGCATCTCAACCTCAGCTATTCAAAATTCACACTAAAGAAACCTGATTCTAGAGATGTAGGGGAATGGGACTTCTAGATTTGTTTTTGTGTTTAGGGTGGTGCTACCAAGACCTACACACATTTGACAGTCTGATTTTGCAGGCTATGAAATTTTATTACAATAAGCTCCCCCCAAAAAAAGTTCACTGCTAACTGTCTTCACTTCAAAGAGATACCTCAGCTTAAATGTAATTAATTCCTACACTTTCACCCTTTTGGGTGCAACAAAATCTAAACATTTGGACAATGACCTTGATAGGCAGTTCATTGGGATATCAGAACAGAATTTAAGAGATTTATCACTAAAGTGAATTACAGATACATAGTTACAAATTATTCTTCTTCTCAAGTCTCCAGACTCCCAGTAATCGAAGAAGCTATGACATGAAAACTGTTTCAGAAGTAGGCAACCACGTAACTTTCAGATTCCTGGGTAGCTGGATCCAAGTGTTGCTTCCTTGAGAGTCAGAAGGAGCAAGCATCTCTGAGGTAAAAAAACCCAAAACTCCAGTGTTCTCAAGCTAAATGGTAAAGATGCCACCAAATCGGTGCTGGGGACATTCCTCTTCCAGCAAGGCTCGTACATCCATCCAGGGGAGGCTGGAAGAACTAAAAAGCACAGCCTAGCTGGAACTCTTTCCTCTCCTGTGTTTCCTTATCAAAAAAGAAGACAATTAAGAGATCTGAACCTTGGTTGGCACCAGCTCCACAAAGGTGTACTCCTACAGGAGTTACTGGATTGAGAAACCTGGGTTGTTGTGCAAGTGGCCAAACCCAAGATACTCTTGATGTAACTGAGTAATTACCTGTTAGCAATTATTCTGATGATTCACAGAAAAAACTGTGAAATAAATCACTTTGCATAAGCTTTTATAATTCCATTAATGTCTCATCAGAAATTATCTGATCTCCTTCATCCAATCTTCTTGTAGAAAAAAAGAAAAATAAAACAAGACACTTTAAAAAGCACCTCTCATTCTTAGAGTTATTTAGTACTGACTTTTATTCTGCTTCAATATTAAAAAAACCCTTCAAAACACTAAGGCTTCAATGGGAGAAATAACAAATTAAAAAAAAATGCAACTGTGGGCTAGTTTTGATTCTTACATACTCCATAATCACTTGACCTTAAGAGACAATTTTATTCCTTACAGGCTTTATTTAAATACCCTTTTTTACTAGGGAATACTTCATACCAGTGTGTCAGATACTTGAACAGAGCAATCTTCAAGATCATTTTCATTGTGAAACTTACTCATATTCTGAGAATTCTAAAGAAAATGATCACATACAACTCAAATGGTGCTGATTAATTCTTCTTGATTGTGCAAATGTATTAGTTTCTATTATGTATGCACAAGAGTTGTCTGACTTCAACAAAGCTTCAGCAGAACTTGATTGTACAAATACAATGTCTGTAGAATTAGCATTTAGATTTATAATATATTTGCAAAATAAAGTAAAACAAACCGAAATGGAAAAGTCAAATTCTGTGAGTTTATTTTATTAACCCAAACACTACTGAAAGCTTAAGAGATCTTTCTGAGATGTAACATAAGATTTATTATCAAATCTTAATAAAGGTAACAATTTAGAATTTTTCCAGAAAATGCATTATTGCTCATTTCTCTCCAAAATACATGTATAATTTCATAAGGCACCACAGCAATTTCAGTTTGAATTTCAGATGTTCTGTTACAGAATATTAAAATGCAATATGATGCATGAAGCTACTAACAAAAACAGAAGAGAGTGAAAGTTCTTTATTTCTGTTAAAAAAAGCATTTATTGATTCCTACATGCTCATCAGAACATTACTAAGACATTCACACAGAAGAAATTGTTGGCATGAAGTCTCCACTTAAATACTAAAAGTATTGATTTTCAAACATAAGGGAATTTAAGAAATACAGGATCACAGTGAAATTTTAAATTGCTCTTTCTCCTTCTTGTCTGCTGTCTCAAGCAGTTCTGCTTTACTACT
>NW_005054331.1:5698420-5708222 GCF_000277835.1 Geospiza fortis
TTCCCTAAGTGCAGCATTTAAGACAGACATAATGCTAACACCTTCTGCAAGCATTCAGATACAATACAAACTCATTCAGAATAAGAGAGATTATTATGTCTACATTGTGTTTTGCAATTTTCACACATACTATACAAACCAATGAAGTCAATCACCTAGAATACACTCTGCAAAATTAGTACAAGCAAAAAGAGAAGCAGAAAAGTACACTCTTTGTGTTCTTTGGCTGGCTAAAGGAACTGGATAACTTTCACAAAACTAAAGTGACACAGAAGTAGAATACACTAAACTGAAAATAAGCAAAAACCTACTTATTTCGCTACTAGCAGAATTTTCAAAGTTCATCCAAACGATTTTGGTCATTTACTTTCAGGAAGGAAATGGCCCATTCTAGCCCAATAAAGGGGTTACATTGCTTTACTCTAAAAGAAGTCACCTCAGATCTCTTGAGAGGACAACATTCCTCACCAATCAGGCATGTCTGACTGGCATAAAACCAGGTCAATATGCAGGGCAAATACTTCGGTGGGATGCATATCAGTTGTACCAGATGATGTAGGATATCATTGTTTATATCAGTACCAGCTGATTCCTGATAATTATACAATTAGGATGCTATTCTTTGTACAACCATTCTCCATATGAGCTTTAGAATGACTTCCTAATTATGAGATGAAAATCACAAAACTCACTGCAATTTTCTTCTATTGAAATCTCAGTATGTTCACATCTATTGATTCAGATAAGCAAAAGCAAAGGTCTAAGTTCATGCAGAACATTAACTAATGACAAAACTGAAAACAATTTCTGCCATACCAAACACTTCAAAATCTCTTATTGTTTTCTTTGTGGAAAATATTGAGTAAGATGCAAACTGAAACCTTTTAAGTTGAACTATGTGTTATCATTAATAAACTTAAGAGTTAATATCAATTGAGGTGAAGATTGTCATATTCAGTGTGGCTACTTATCAGACCAGCAAAGTTTATAACCTTGCCTTCATGCTTCTTACACAAAAACAAAACTGTTTCTCACAGAAAGGCATGGATCATGCAAATACACAGAAGACTCAGACTGCTCATTAACTAGAAAGGGAATTCCAATGTGACTAGAAGCCAAAACTGAAAAACACGTGAAAACACCCTTATACAAGTCTGAGTTAGTAATACCTGATCTCTGTATGCACCTCCCATCCAAAAAACCCAAGACTGAAACCCCTGCCATGGAGATGATCCCCTCAAAAGCAGAGACAGTATTACAGTAACCCCACAATGAACTTGCAAAGGGCAATCTAGATTCGTATTGGAAATCTTTAACACCATTGTTTCATACACTTGTCCACCAAGTCTGAGAAAAAAGAAGGAATGCTGAAGGATATCTGCAATCCTCATAGCAGAGCACTGAACAGAAAGTTTTGCAATAAAAAGATGCTGTTCAACAAAAATTCTCTAACCTACTGAAAATACGTAACAGCACAAATGAAGATTCAACACAAATTCCAGTTCAATGGGGAAGACTTTTACAGTACAAGTAAGTGATCCCAACACTACAGAGAAGACTGCTCCTAGGGATAGTGTATCTTTTCTACCTCTATAAAGGATGATGCTGTTATCCAGACACTTGTTTCATTTTAGGGCACATATTAAATAAAGACACTCCATCAACTGCATTCAGTAAAACCTCACCTAATACAATGTGGAGATGTCAAAATTTCAAGCCTCCAAATGGCAAACTCATCTCTTCAGTTTAGTTGATACATTTAGTTTCATATCCTACACCAAGCACCACATAATGTGAAGTACAACAAAACCAGACGTAGTTTGTTCCTACCCCTTCCCTCCTCGTTTTCTACCACAGCCTTGGGAAAGAACAATGCATGTTGAAGATAGAGGACATTTTTTAAAATTTTAAAAGACTGAAAAAGCAATAAACTCATCACCACCTGAGATAAAGACTCGTTACAAACTGAATAAAATAAGCTTTATTACCTTCACTGCTCTTAAACTGTAACACAGCAACAAAAAACCGTTTATAAAAGTAAAAAGTAATTTGGATTTCAAAATGCAGTTTGGGCCATCTTCTTATTCTCAGACTTTAAAGACTCATACCTATGAAACATTTTCCCTGTCTAACAAATGTAGAATGATGAGGGCTCCTTCTACACCAGTGCCCATTATCAGTTCATCTAATAAAAGCACTGTGAACTACTAAATGGAAACTGCATTGCTCAATGACACAATGCTTCCAAATTTGCAAATACAGTACCTAGATAGGAGAAAGAGTAAAAACATGATTAAGAGACATTGCAGTAATCTTCATGGCAAACATTGCCAAATCAATGATGATTTGGGGAGCTGGACAAGATCTAAAGATCCCTTCCAACCTCAACTGTTCTGTGGTTTGCGGCAAAAATCAAAGCACTTCTGTGTAACTCAAGGTACAAATTCATATCTTTGTTCAAACATAAAGAGAAATAAAATCTTCAAAAATGAAAGTAAATCAAGATAAGAGGGTAATTCTTTCCACTATATATGTACCTCTTCCAATAAATTTTAGTCCTGCCACTAATGCCTGCTTAGTTGAAGATGACAAGCAGGCAGCAGTTTCAAGAAACTATGAAAAATGCAGAACAGCAACTATTATAGTAAGAGTAAAAAGTGAAAGCGTCCTTTGGCACTCTATTACAGGAAATTGGTTATGTATTTGGCTCCTTTGTCACACTCTCACAAAACTTATTAATGAAAATCCTGAATTAATACTTTTATAATGTTTGCTGAAAAATCAAGGTCCTGAAATTAAAGCTCATGTCACTTGAATTCTGCTTTCCTGAGTAATCAGCTTCTGAAACCACTGAAACACCTGTTCTGCAGGAAGTAAAGGTATTATCTGAACATGTAATGAAGAACACCCATAACAAGGGACTTAATAATACTGTCTACATTTTAGGTATCAAACACACTCTTTGAATAGTATGGATTATGAGCATCAAGTTCAACTTACAAGCCACAGACCAACTGGATATATCCCACAAGCTTTCCAGAAGTGATAAAATCTGTCATAATCATTTGGCAGAGCCTTGTTGAGTAAGCATTATCACAACAGACAAGAAAGGAATCACAAACATGACAAAGTACTTATTTCTAATCTATTCAGCTGCTCATTTGAAAAACTGGACAAAAACCGACTCATCTTACTCATACCTAGTTCCCAGATACGTTTTAGATATACCTGTAGCATAGAGACTAGAGCTCACTTCTCTTCCCATACAGCTGGCTATATAGATATCACTACAGGAAACAAGCTGCTAAATCCAGCTACTCCAAGCACACTGCTGATTAGAAAACTGACTCAAGGCTGATGACATCTTCTCCTTGCATTTCCATTCACACACTGCTCTGTCATTTTCATGCAAAGAGATTTCTTTGTCAGCATTCCCTGCTATATAACTCATGAGCAGGGCAGAGAAGAAAAAATATTCTACTACTGCTCCATACATCACATTTAGCAGATAGATATCAAAGGATTTGGAATGAGAATTATGTTCTCCGTACGCATCAACAACAGATTAGTCAAATGACAATCTGTCACTTCATTTTGTTTGATTTTCTCTATAAACACTTTTCAGAAATACTACAAAAAAGTGGAATAGAACATTTTGTAAGAAAAAGAAAAAGTATTTCAGGTTGTATTTTTTAAGATATAAGCTGTGAAGAATTAGCAACGCTATGGTATTATGACAGATCAAGTACCTAACAGGTTTTTGCCTCTCTTTAGAAAATGGGAGAAACCTGATGCAGCTTTGTAAGACTCTATGAATCACATTGTGTACTTTCTGCGATTTCTCCTCTTTCAAGCACACGACATTGACAGCTAAGAAATTTGAAAGGATGTTTGTTTGTTTTGTTTTAGGCCGCGAGGCACCTTAGACATTATTTCAGTCACCCAGAAAACTACGAACTCTCCGCGGGCACCTTTCTGTTGCCCGGCCTCACCTGCTGGGCGTCTCAAGACCTCGGAATTAGACTGCTTAACAATAAATAATGGACAAACATCACTTTGCACTATCTAATGCTCCTCCAAGTAATTTGAGTGCTATAAGAACTTTTCAAGCTAGTTTGATTTTTCAGTATCTGATGGCACATAAAGGGCACAAATTGAACCCTTATCCCAGAGAAAGAAAACAGTCCAGTAGTCAGATGACTGGAAGAAGAGAGTAAGGAAATGGCAACTGGGAATGTTAAAGGAGACAAAGGTAAGCAAATAGTTTATGTATGTTAACAGAGGAAGAGTACTTTAATAAACAAATTAAGGAATCAAAAATGGGTAGAATTTTGATCATAAAATGGAGACTAAGACCGGGCATTGTAGACATAGCATTGAGAAAAAAAAAACAACATAAAAACGAGAGCTGTATAAATACACCAGAGAGATTAAAACAGTGAGACAGCATACAAGAAAAGAGAGAATAAACATAGAATTTTTTGTATTTTTACCTACTCTGGCTAGTAATATTCAGTTGTTTTTTTATTCTTATTCTTTTTATTCCTTCCCTTTCCCCTTTTTTTGCAATCATTCCAGACAAGGGCATGAACAAAATCTGATGCGCTTACATACTTCTATTTTTGTGGAAGGAGAAAAAGTGTATTTTCTTTACAGATTTTTCATATGTCTTTTCCCAGCTGGGAAATATGAGCTACAAGGATCAGATCTATTTTTAATAGACACTATGGCTTCCCATGGAAAATGGAAGAATCAGGGCACTCGTGGGGCCATGAGCAAGGGCAGTGGCGCCGCTGCCCTTCGCTTGTTCGCAGAGCCTCTGCCCGCCTGCTCAGCATCTCCGTCCCCATTCAGCGTCCAAAGCCTCTGCCCTCCTCAGCCGCACCGCCCACGTTCTCCCCGTTCTCTTCCGCCAGCTGTTTCTTTCATCCCTCCTCAGCCTTCCCATCTCCAAAATCTGGAAGCTGTCTCTGCATCCACGCCTGTGGCTCCATCCCTCTCCTGCCCTGTGGAGCATGTCCCAGCACCATCACACCTTTGCCTGGGCCAAGCCCAAAGATAGGACAGCTGCAGCTTCTACAGCACCACCCAAAAGAAAAAAGGCTGGATAAAATAAAGAGGTCTCCGACAGAAACTTACAATGCCATGGCAAGAAATTCACATGTATACACACAATACATAAATATCCTACACCCGAATTGCTCAAACCCAGACTTGTAAAATCAGGTTGTTCCCCAGATGCTTACATTTTGCTGGGTATCTATGACAAGTATACAGCCTATGAGTTATTTTACTTTTGAGAGAACAGCCTCTCATGCTGTAGCAAAATCTCCAAGTCAGTTAAGAAATTAATGTCTTGTATTAGTTTCGTTCATCCAAACACGGTTTTGTAACCCTTTTCCTCTGGCACTCCCTCATTCATAAAAGGCATCTTGAAGAATTTCAGTGGTGGGTAACCAAGTACCCTAAAAATATTAACTGGAAAAAAAAAAGAAAAAGAAAAAATATCAGTCAGAAAACTAAAAACTTTCAGATGTGACCTCCATATGCAGAATGGGCCTCTGTAATAGAGCTTGAGCTGCAGAGGAAAGACATCAGATACTATTTTCTTTTCTCTGCTTCTCATATACATAACATTAATAATTTACAAGCGATGAACCAAAACCCCAAGGACCTTTAAGTCAGAAATATGAAGCAGTAATAGAAAAAATAGGTCAGGAGATGAATATTTTCAATTGATTTTTCCAGACATTTAAAAATCAGTCCGTTGTATAATACTGACCTCATTATATTCTTGAAGAGATTTATAAAGTAGGAATAAGCTGTGTATGAAGCTAACACTTTTATGCCTGTTTTACGTTCAGTTTTCTCAACTAGGAAAAAGTCTACCAGTATCATGGAGAAGCAATACTCATCATCATGATGGGTCATCTTCTCACCAAGAGAGCAAATACAAGGGGCAAGGAAAGCAGGACCCATGCCATGTGTTCTCTTTCAAGTGTCCTGCAAGCATAGCTCTGGAAGAACAGGGGAAGTCCTGAGGCTCTTCACTGATGTCAGAACTGAAGACCAGAAATTTTTCTGTCCAG
This sequence comes from Geospiza fortis, assembly GCF_000277835.1. Lineage (NCBI taxonomy): Eukaryota > Metazoa > Chordata > Aves > Passeriformes > Thraupidae > Geospiza > Geospiza fortis. The sequence goes on from NW_005054331.1 coordinate 5,704,510, forward strand.
CAGGATTGATTTGTGACCTCATGTTGTATCCCCATGTCCTGGAGCATACTGTGAGGAGGAACAGAGGAAAATGCACAGATTAACACCCAGCACACACCACACTCTCCTCACCCAGAAGGGAATTAGAAAGGCACCAATGTTGATTTCAGACCTTCCCAGTCACTGTGGGCCTGCATGGTGATCCCCAGACTATGTCTGGCCCTTGCTAATCCCACCAGTCCTGATCCTGATTGTGACCTGAGGATTGTCTTTGTGCTTGATGTTCCACCTGCTCCATTGTCACGTTTGCTCGATAACCTGGGCTCTGGGCTTCACTCCCACGCCTCTCTGCCTTGCTGCCTGGCTGGGGGTGGTGGGATAGGCCCTGGCTAGCAAGGCCCTACCCTGCTGGCCACAGTAGCCCTCCCAGCTCCTGGATTCTCTCCCTCTCAGAGCAGCTGGCACTCATGTCACTAAGAAAGAACTCCACTTGTGAGCCTATCCAGGATGCTGAAACAATCTCAAAGAAAAAATTTGTCTTATATTTGCCATAGGTATTTTTAGGGCCTATTTGTGAACACAACAGAATTTTTGAATTCAACAGAACACTCAAGAAGCCATGGATGTGGAATTTTCCATCAGGCAGTCATCTCAACCAGCACCCCGCCCTTCACCATCACCCAGATACAGGTACATGGAGCACTGTTCATTGATGCAAAGTCCAGGATAACAACCCCCTGTGTCAGAGGGTGCAGTAACTTCTTCCTCGAGGTAATCTTTCTTTGGATGCTCTAAACAACCTGGAAATTCTGTACTTGGCACCACTCGGTCATTCTGAGACTGCCTGTTCCCACAGACTGGAGCACCTGTGCTTTGTAGAGGGTGTGCAGTTTGACTCTCTCAGAGTTTCATGTGTTCATGGGGATTTTTTAACTGTAAAAACTGGAATGGAGCTGAAAGGAAAAAACCAAAAGCAACTGGAGCTCAAGCAACTTCAGAAACATGAAGGTCACAAAATAAAAAAAAAAAATTGGTTTTCCCATTAAATAAAGAAGTAGGAGATGTAGTTAGAGAACAAACTAAATTTGAGCTAAGTTTCAGTGAGTGCTTTGCAGAACAGGAAATCTGGCATGCCTTCTTATAGATAATGCAAAAGATAATAGTCTGTCTTCAAATGCAGATGTGCAAGGCTTAAGTAGTCTGATAGACCATTATTCAAAGAACATCACAAAATATCAATTCTCAGTATTGTAAGGGGCAATGTACAAGGTTTGCTACCACATGGACTTTTGAAAGTCCTATTTATGTGTTCTTGCTGTGTGGCTGACTTGGTCTGTGTTATGTACTCCAACAACAACAGAAAGTCTTATCAGAAGTCCTATTGGAATACATGGGTGAATGTGTAAACAATCTCAATAAATATGTATGAATTGCCCTCAAGTAGCAGTGACAGTAAATACACCAACTTCAGTTTGAAGAGATTTGAAATATTTATGTATATCAACCACTTCATATAAATTTAAGTAAACTCTTAAAAGCTGGGCACTTGTCCTACAAAAAAAAAAGGAAAATGCAAAAGTAACTCCAAATCCAACACAAGTCATTGGATGATAACAGATGAAGCTTCATAGAGCTGGAGCTAGTATTTAGAAGGGAAACAGTGATTTACTAAATTCTGGCTTTCCTTTTATTTTCACAAGGCAAAAGTTAGCAATAGATATTAGGACTTTTTGAATCTAAATAATTATTCTAAGAACTTTATATTAGTAAAAGAATAAAGTAAAAGTTATGCAATTTTAAGAGTAGTATTTTATGTTTAACACTGAATACCTAGTAAATTTGTTACTATTCCATGTTTTATGTATTTTGGATTTTAATTACAAACTCAAAATTTACTATGAGTATACCTGTCAGTAGGCAAAGAAGGAAAACAACCTACAGTGCTTTAAAAAGCACTCAGGAGCTCGTGAATTTGAAAAACAGGCTTTTGATGATTCCTGTGACCTCTTCTCAAGAATCAAATAATGTATCTGCTATGGTCAGGATTAAGGAAGCTGTCCTTAAGATACACTTCCTTCACAAGCCTCACACAAAGAGGATTTGTCTAAAAGCAGATTGCCATGTGTTCCAATCAACATCCCAGCTCGTGGAAAGATATTTTTATTTGTTAGGGAGAAGAGTGATCATACAGAGTAACAGTTTAAGTTCAGGAAAATCAATTACACACAAATACAAAACTGTAATGCTCTGTTTTACTGGAATACAACAAAGGAACTAGTGATGTTAAGTAAAACATAAATAGAGCAAAAATTCATCACCAAGACAAGTACAAGGTGCTACACCTGATATGACATACCCCCAGAGCCCAGTGTAGGCTCAGAGCTGTGTGACACAGAAACAGCCTTGTGGAAAAGGGCCTGGGAGTCTGGATGGACATCAGGCTGAATTGCACTTAGCCGTGCACCACTCAGCAAGGAGCACAGAGCAGATCCTGGGTTGCATCTACAGGGGCATTGCTAGCAGGGACAGAAACTTGATCATCCCACCTTGCTTGGTGCATTTCAGGCCACACCTGGAGTATTGTGTCCAGTTCTGCTCCCAGCAGTTCCAAAAAAAATTGTGGACAACTGGAGAGCATCCAAATTAAGGCCATAAAGGTGATCAAAGGCTCAAGAACACAGACTGAAGACTGAAGGACTTTGATTTTTCTGCCCGGAGAAGCTTGGCAGGGACTTTAGCACAGTATTGTGACACTTACAGAGTGGCTTCGGTGATGGAGGCTCTCTCTTCACAAGAAGACAAAAGGCAACAAGTGTTAAGCTGTACCAGGAGAGCTTTCATCTTGATATAGGGAACTTTTGCCCAGTGAGAACAACCAATCACTGCAAAAAACCTCTCCCCAGGGAGTTCCCATTGCAGGTTTTCAAGATGGTCTTGGACAGGGTGTTAGATTATCTCATCACAGTTCCCTTTACTACAAAAGGTTGGACCAGATGATCTTTCAGTGTCCTTCCACCTGGTGCTGTTCTATGGTTCTGTGCTTCTACAAGGGTGTGTGCTGCACAGACTTCAGTAAAACAAAAACTGGTCAGGAACAGCTAATTCCAATAACACTGTTTTCTATACTATTTGCAATAAAAGTGTTAATTATGCATGCTTTGAAAGACTTTCTACATGAAGGAAGGTTGTAGCCCGTTGGGAGCTGGTCTCTTCTCCCAGACAACACGATGAAAGGACTTAGTCTTAAACTGTACTAGAACTTGTTGTTATTGTTTCCCAGAAATGGTGATTATACATTGGAATGGACTGCCCAGGGAGGTGGTGGAGTCACCGTCCTGAAGGCGTTTAAAGAAAGGCCAGGCATGGCACTTAGAGCCATGGTCTAGTTTACATCGTGCTCAGTCATAGGTTGAACTCAGTGATCTCAAGTCTTTTCCAACCGAATTGATTCTGTGATTCTGTAACAGTAAAATAATGATTATGGAATTTAGAGTTGTCTCCCTTTCCACTGTGTCACATTCTTACATAGCCCAGGCCCATGTTGCTGCGCACTCCTCAATGACATCGTCGCTCAGCACCTTTATCCCGAGGCGCGGGGATCCCGCACCACAGCACCCCGAGCCGGCAGAGTCACCCGAGGCAGTGTGTACCTTTAAACCACCATCACACCGGCTCTCGCCCCAACATCCCCGCCCTGTCCCCAGCCGTCGGTGCCGCCCCCTGGGGCTGACGGC